>NW_010367325.1:322866-324034 GCF_000414095.1 Morus notabilis | reverse complement strand
TATTCACAGCTTATCACGACATACGTAAACAGTAAGAACGATCAAATTTTAATTTTCGATCCTGATTGGCAGATTGCTGAGTATTTTTTTAAATTTTTAGAAGTTTTTTACAATGCTACTGAATTATTTTCTGGAGTTTATTATCCTACTGCACATTTAGCTTTACATCAACTATTTAATATTTCAGAAATATTTTCTAATTATAGGGATACACAACTTTTTGGAAATATAGTTAACTTAATGGAAAATAAATTTAAAAGTTATTGATCAGGTTGTCCTATGTTATATGCATTGGCAACCATTTTAGATCCTAGGTGTGGAGTGTTGGTTGCCGAATCGAATTCGGATGCGGAAGCGTGGTGTGGGGAGGCGGACCGTGTATAACAAAAAATTTCATAAAACCTTTGAGATACTCTATAGATTATATTAATTTATACACGAATAAATTAATCACATTAATTCATATATTAAGAACTCAATTAGAAAAAATACCTGGAGGGCGACTCGGTTGATAACTTGAGTTCTTAGACCTCGAATAATCCTTGCTCCAAAGCTTTGTGTTTAGAAAACCAATGTCTTCCACGTCAATTCCTAAAATCCATGAAGATGTGTGTGTGGGCACACATGAGACAAAACGGGTTGCAATAAACACTCAAATTCCCACAAACACCAACACATGCACGATGTGGAATTTTTGGAGAAAATTTTTTTTTCCTTCCTCTCTATTAGGGGAATTTCGGCCAGGCTTAACAATTAGGGTTGAAAAATTAATTCAAAAATTGTCTTCACAATTTTTTATCATTCTCATATTTATAGAGTAGAAGTCAAACTTCTAGAAGGAATCCAATCTCTATCTCCAAGATAAAGCTTGTCAATTATCTCCTATTTGAATTTTGAACAAAATCTCATCTATTCCTTATCCCTTGTGGCCGGCCATGCTAGGGATTTTTATCCATGTGTGTGGCGCCAATACTGGATAGGGGAGGAAGAGAAAATCATTCTTTATCCTGTAGTCCAATTTTATTTCAAATACAAATTCGAATTTAAGTCAAACTTAAATTAATTTGAATTCTAAATTGAACAACTTATCAAATAAGTTTAAATGGATAAATCTTGATGTGTTCAAATTCAAATTTAAATAATCACATTATTTAAATAATAATTAATT
>NW_010367325.1:321303-322431 GCF_000414095.1 Morus notabilis | reverse complement strand
TACTGAGTAAATCAAAAGACACAAATCCATAAATAGGAGTCTGTTAGAACTCAGGATTAAGATCATCCTATATATGACCATCGGTAGACTCAATTAGAATTTCTATACTTAACGAAATTATTAGAAATTCATATTGTGTCTATGTCCTTGTTCCACATAATCTCATTATGCGAAATACACTCATTCAATATCTCACAATATTAACAGTGCGGATAACATCGTTCCATTCTCAATGCGAATGACATGTATCAATAATGTTTTAATTAAAGATTCTGAACTTTAATTAAATTCATTATGAACATTGCTTTTTGATTATTATCCTTAAACATTATCCTCTCGTATATAACACTTATATACAATGTTTAAGGTTACATAAATAATCATAGAATTTTTATTGATATTCATAAAATATTCATAAATATATGCACATAAAATAATGAATAAACTCTTTTATTAAATAAATAATAAATATCCTATTACATTTTATGCTTCTTGGACACCATTCCCAACAATCTCCCACTTGTCCTAAAGCTGGTAGAATATGTCTCCAATCCTGAAACTTTCTAGGTATATATGTCTGGAAAACTTCCAGATCAGTTAAGAATTTCTAGAGTCATGTTGCTTTCTTTTGCTGCTTCACAAGCTGCTACACATTAACTCTTAATGATAGAATTAGCAATTACACTTTGCCAACAACCTTTCTTGTCATGACTACTTCACCTAGTGTGAACACAGACTTGGATGTTGACTCTCAAAATCCACGTATGACTCATAGTCAAAGTCTATGTATCCAGTGAAAGACAATTCTTTCACTGACTAAACTATCTTATAGTTTCTTTATTTTCCTTATATACTTAAGGATACACTACACGGCTACCCAATGATCGAATCTTGAGTTCAACTGACAATGACTAACTACTCCTACTGAATATCATATATTCGGGCTTGTAAAGAATAAGAACGTCTTCTTTTCTTTTGTTCGAAACATCTTGGTTTTGATCAAATCCATAAGACTTAATAGCCTCATCAAACCTGATATTTCATGATCTAGAAGTTTGCTTCAATCCATAAATGGATCTCTACAGTTTGTAGACTTTCTGCTCTAGGCCTTTCTCTATGTAACCCTCT
>NW_010367325.1:318133-321258 GCF_000414095.1 Morus notabilis | reverse complement strand
CATCCATCTGCCATATCTCATATTCAAAATATGTTACTATGGCGAAGAGTATCCGGATGAACTTAAGCATGGCTACCGGTGAGAGAGGTTCCTCATAGTCAACTCCCTTTTTCTAGGTGTAACCCATAACCACTAGCCTTGCTTTATAAGTCTCTACTTTTCCATCCGCTCCTCTCTTCTCTTGAAGATCCACTTTCATCTAATGGGTTTTACCCCTTCGGGTAGATCTACAAATTGCAGACTGAGTTGGAGTACATGGACTCTATCTCGAGTTTCATAGTTGCTTGCCACTTTTCCTTATCAAAATCATCAATCGTAGCCTTAAAGGTTAACGGATCCTCCTTACCGTAATCAACAGTGACGATTTATGCTTCCTCAGTATACCGGTCAGGTAACTTGCTTACCCTCCCACTACGACGAGGTGCCACAAGAGTTTGATTAGGAATCGTGGTCATTCTTGGCGTTCCAACAACTCTTGTCGGTTGTGGTCCAATCTTATTGGAAAGTAACTTTTCAGAACTACTTCACTTCTAGACTTGAAAACTATCATATAATCATGCTCCAAAAACGTGGCATTTGTCGATACAAGTACCTTTGATTCTTATGACTATATAAAATAATCATTCTCTTGTCCCCATTGCATATCCCACAAACATGTATATTTATGATCTTGGTTCCAACTTCCCAGTCTATTGTTTCATCACATGAGCCGGACACCCCATATGCGAATATGCTTCAAAACTAGCTTTCGACCATTCTACAACTCTAGGGGTGTCTTTGGTATAGACTTAGATGATACTAGATTCAGAATATACACAGTGGTTCTTATGGCATAACCCAGAACGAAGTAGGAAGTGAGGAATAACTCAACATTGATCCTATCATGTCGAGCAAAGTCTGATTTCTCTTTTCGGCTACACCATTTTACTGTGGTGTACCGGGTGCAGTCAATTGGGATACCACACCTTCTTCAATCAAGAAAACCTGAAACTCTTGGTCTAGGTATTCACCCATTGATCTAATCGAAGTGTCTTGATTGGTTTACCTAACTATTCTCAACTTATGCGTAGAATTCTCTAAACTTTCTAAAAGTTTCATATTTCTGTTGCATTAGGTAAATATAACCATATCTCGAATAATCATCAATAAAAGTGATGAAATATTCGTAACCTCTTTTATCTTGGACGTTTAACGGTCCACATACATCCGAATGTATTAGCTGAAGAGGTTCTGTGGTCTTTCTCCTTTCGACATGGAAGGTCCCGTGGTCATTTTACCTACCAAACAAGATTCATAGGCTGGAAGCTTACTAACTTTTAGTTCGCTTAAAGGACCATCCTTTACCAGTCTTTAAATCCTGTTTAGGCTAACATGACCAAGTCTAAGATGTCACATATATGTGTTATTTATCGTGAGAGATCATTTGCTTCTTATTCTTAGGTTTGGCAACTTTTAAACATTTCATCATTTCGCAGTGAGCCAGGCATCGGTTTAAACTGTATAAACCATTTTCCAAATATCCAGAACATATATCGGAACAATTCCGAAAGATGTGGACTAGATTATTTTTAAAAGCAATTGTTCAAATAATTTGGAATTAGAAATCAAATTTCTTTTTATGCTTAGAGGGAAATAAACATTGTTCACAACAAGGTATTTTCAAAATTGAAGTCTAACTTCTCCCACTGCTTTTGCCGATATCCTCGCGGTATTCTCACTTTCATCGTGTAGTCCCTGATGGCAAGTTATTTGTAAGAACTAATATTTTGCAAAAAAAAAACCAAAACATGATTAGTTGATCCCGAATCAACTATCCAGGACGAGGAATCACCCTCTACTAAAGATGTTTCTAGAATTAGTAAATCTTATTTACTTTGATTCTTTTTCTTTGTTTAGGTGGAAACAATTTCTATTTAAGGGCTAAAACTTAATAAAGAAAACAAACATGATTAGTTATTCCTGAATCAATTATTCAGGATAAGGAATCACCCTTTTACTAAAACATGTTTTTAGAACTAGCAAATCATATTTGTTTGAGTTCCTTTCTTTATTTCGGGAAACAATTTCTTTGTAAGAACTAAGACTTAATAAAGAAAACAAACATGAGCAGCAACTCCCGAATCTACTATCCAGAAATAAGGAATCACCCTTTTTACTAAATATGTTTTCAGAATTAGCAAATCATAGTTGCTTGATTCTTTTCCTTTAATTTGGTGGAAACGATTTCCTATTGTCTTTTACTCAGGGCTCTTACAGTAGTTAGCCAACCTTTTTATTTTATGGATTTCCAGATACGATATATGATGACTGCATTATCTCATAAGTTGTCTCCATGCCTTTAGGCCGCACAACCATAGCTAATAGTTAGCTACATTGGTTTGTTAGGGACAGGAGGACAATCCTCCATTTGGGACAATCTTATATTCATCACATGAATGTAAGTTGTTTATGTTACTTTACCACTTTGCATAGTTTATCTCTAGTCAGTGTTTCAGTTTCATGTAGTAAGATTTTAGGATTTGACATATTGCTGGAAATAAGTAGAATATTCATCTAATCAATTTATGTGCATGAATATCAAAACATGTGAATTTAGGCACAATTAAATATGAAATATGACGCACATGAAAAATACATAAATCATGTTTTAATTTTAGGTACCAACGATAATCCAATTTACCACAAATAAAGTGTACCTTTGGGTAGTCAAATTATTTACAAATTGAACCGAGACTCCTCTCAGTTAATAAACATACTCAAAATATCTCATATTTTCATATTTATTAACTACCGTTATTTTAGTCAAAATATAACCAACAAACTTTGATTATATCTTCATGAGTGTAAACCACCATTTCAGATCCCAAAGACTTAACTCTGGATTGCTACCTTTGGGTAGTCAATTCGAAAATACATCATGAAATCCTATCTCTAGGAAGCCAACCTTGTTATTGATCCGGCAAGGACACTCTCCTTTAGGAGGGCGATTCAATGTCGCCGCAAAGCCCCTCTCCGGATCTCACGGTGTTGCGCTAACGGTGGAGACCAGTGGGTCGTACTGTCATACAACCCTCTCCCACTCATTATTTTGCAAATATGTATTTTGTTTGAAAAAACATCTCATG
>NW_010367325.1:314015-317762 GCF_000414095.1 Morus notabilis | reverse complement strand
TGCGCACGCGCTGGTCGCGAGCTGTACGCGCGCTGTGCGCGCCCTGGCTGCGCGCTGGGGCGCGCCCTGGCCTTCTTTCTGGGCAATTTTTGGAAAAATTTCTAGGCAGACTTGGGTTCTTTCTGGGCATATTCAAAGCTTCAAACTTGATCTTCCATGCCTCTTTTTGATTTAAAATCAAAACCCTAATTCTACCCAAAACCTAGAATTACAATAATTCTAATCTCGAATTAATTTACAAATAATTTAATTTGAACGAATTTAATGCGATCTATGGAACCATATAATTAACGACCAAATCCATCATCCATACATTCATCATCATGAGTCAAATATAAAAATCCATAAATGCAAGTGCCTACCCATCACATACATATATAATTAATTTGTGATTATCAAATAATCGGAGCATAAATTAATATCGTCTATAGACTGCTCTGATACTAATTGTTGGTTGCCGAATCGAATTCGGATGCGAAAGCGTGGTGCGGGGAGGCGGATCGTGTATAATAAAAATTTTCATAAAACCTTTGAGATACTTTATAGATTATATTAATTTATGCACGAATAAATTAATCACATTAATTCATATATTAAGAACTCAATTAGGAAAAATACCTGGAGGCCGACTCGGTGGATAACTTGAGTTCTTAGACCTCGAACAATCCTTGCTCCAAAGCTTTGTGTTTAGAAAACCAATGTCTTCCACGTCAATTCTTAGAATCCACGAAGACGTGTGTGTGGGCACACATGAGATAAAACGGGTTGCAATAAACACTCGAATTTCCACAAACACCAACGCATGCATGATGTAGAATTTTTGGAGAAAATTTTTTTTTCCTTCCTCTCTATTAGGAGAATTTCGGCCAGCCTTAACAATTAGGGCTGAGAAATTGTTTCAAAAATTGTCTTCACAATTTTCTATCATTCTCATATTTATAGTAGAAGTCAAACTTCTAAAAGGAATCTAATCTCTATCTCCAAGATAAAGCTTGTCAATTATCTCATATTTGAATTTTAAACAAAATCTCCTCTATCCCTTATCCCTTGTAGCCGGCCATGCTAGGGATTCCTCTCCCTGTGTGTGGCCCCAATATTAGATAGGGAAGGAAGAGAAAATCATCATTTATCTTGTAGTCCAATTTTATTTCAAATTCAAATTCGAATTTAAGTCAAACTTAAATTAATTTGAATTCTAAATTGAACAACTTATCAAATAAGTTTAAATGGATAAAGCTATATGTGTTCAAATTCAAATTTAAATAATCACATTATTTAAATAATAATTAATTCTCAATTACTTATTTTTGAGTATTTAATTTTAGAATTCTGTAATTCTAAAATTTCCCATTTTTTCCTCTGTGTCTGGTAGAATTACTAGGACGACGCGGGGACTAATGGACCTATAATCCCGAGCTCCAATAAAATTAATAATCAATTAAACACTTTAATTAATTAATTAATTCTATTAATTCCAATAGTTACTCCACTATAAACTTGGAATTGCACTCTCGAAATTATAGACATAAATTACTTCTAAACTGTGAAGTGTCCATTTGATATAGTCATTGCGAGTAAATCAAAAGACACAAATCCATAAATAGGAGTCTGTTAAGAACTCAGGATTAAGATCATCCTATATATGACCATCGGTAGACTCAATTAGAATTTCTATACTTAACGGAATTATTAGAAATTCATATTGTGTCTGTGTCATTGTTCCACATAATCTCATTATGCGAAATACACTCATTCAATATCTCACCATATTAACAGTGCGAATAACATCGTTCCATTCTAAATGGGAATGACATGTATCAATAATGTTTTAATTAAAGATTCCAAACTTTAATTAAATTCATTATGAACATTGCTTTTTGATTATTATCCTTAAACATTGTCCTCTCATATATAACACTTATATACAATGTTTAAGGTTACATAAATAATCATGAAATTTTTATTGATATTCATAAAATATTCATAAATGTATGAACATAAAATAATGAATAAACTCTTTTATTAAATAAATAATAAATATCCTATTACATCTTATGCTTCTAGGACACTATTCCCAACACGGAGTAGATGGAACTGAATCATTGATGACTGCTACCGCAGAGAATTTAAAAATATATATGCAATTAAGTATTACTGACGCTAAGAAATTGTTATAAAAAGTTTTTAATTTGTATGAAGCAAAATATAGCACAGGTCAAAAAGAACAGGGAACTTCATCGTCAACTACCAGTTCGGGGCCTAAAGGATCATCGTGGAGTTTCTTGAAGAAGAAAGAGAAAACGGTAGGATCGTCCTCAACACAAGCGTCTACGGAACTAGTCAACTATTTTGAAGCAAATTTTGTAATCGATGACGACAAACTAGACATCTTATAGTGGTGGAAGAGCAAGATAGATCGTTTTCCAACATTGTCCATAATAGCTCGTGACATTCTGACAACTCCAGTGTCAACGGTAGCATCGGAGCAAGCTTTTAGCGCAAGCAACCAAATTCTTGACGAGAAGAGAAGCAGAATGCATCCATATATCTTGGAGGGACTAATGTGCGTTAAAGTCTAGGAAGATGCCAGAAGACGAAAACAACAATACACAGATGATTCGATGCAAGAATATTTTTCTAACTTAGAAATAACAGAATCTTCTGGAAGCACTTAGGTTTGTAATTTACTATTCCTAGCTACTGCACTCTTTTTTCCTTCGCTAAGGTTTTGTCCCAATCTCCCCACGGGTTTTACTTAGCAAGGTTTTTAACGAGGCAGTGATTTATGTGTACTCCTGTTACGTCAATTCAATAAAGTCACATCTTTTGGGGCATTAGATATTTTTTTAATTAAAGTTAAAAAAAGGGCCGGGGCTGGCCCGTGAAGGGCCTGGGCCCAGGCCCGGCCCTGACCCTTATGGACTAGGGCCAAGGGCCTGGACCGGGCCTGAGTTTTTCTTCTCAGGCACGGCCCAGGCCCGTGATGGGCCTGGGGTCAAGTGTGCCGTGCCGGCCCGGCACGGCACGTTTGACAACACTAGGAAAGCTCCCACTTTTTTAACCTCCTTTTTATTTTCTCCGCAAAAATCTCCTTTTTATTTTGAATAAATTGCACAAATGGTCCTCAAACTCGTTAAAAGGTGACAGTTTGGTCTTTAAACTTTTTTTTTGATGAAACAAACCTCAAACTATTTGAAAAGATGTAATATAGTCATTTCCGTCAGATGCCGTCTTAAAAGTAACGACACAGTACACGTGAGATATCACGTGACCCATGTTTTTAAGGTATATGTGTAAAATCACATGTTGGGAGATTTGGGGTATATTTTATCACTCTCTCTCTCTCTCTCTCTCTCTCTCTCTTTTTAGCTTAGTTTGTTATTGCTTTTCCCTCCCAAAATCTGCTTCTGCTTGTAGGAGAAATTGATTTTAATATTTGGTAAATCTGCTCAAAAGTGTTTTTTGAAGAATTTTTCAAGAATCTACAGCTCAAATCAGAAGCAGCCTAAAGACAACTTTAGTTTTTAGATTGTGCGGGAATCAGTATAATACAATTAATGAAAATTTCATAATACCTATAATACTCCTAATGAAATTTATAATTTACAATCTTCCCAATCTAAAATTCAAACTCGTAATATAATATAATATAATATAATATAATATAATAGTAATATTGTAACAAATAATATCATAATTATATTAATAACTCTAATATCATAATTATATTAATAACTCTAATATTAT
>NW_010367325.1:276273-313918 GCF_000414095.1 Morus notabilis | reverse complement strand
AATTTTAATATTATTATACATTATAGGTATTACACATGATTATATAATATATTAATTATAATATATTTATTTAATATAATATAATAATAATTATATAATATTTTATATTATACTATAATATAATATAATGGTAATTTTTAATTATATTATAACTGAAATATTAATATTTTGTATGTAATATTATAATATGTTTTATAATATTATAATTATTGTTGTGTGGGAAAATATGGCAGACGCGTGGGCGAAGTATGCCGTGACATGTGGCCTTGATCAACCCCCACTAAGCAAGCAACCTTCGACGCTTGAAAACCCTCGACGCTTGCAAGCTCTTCTTAGTCCTCCGCGAAGGCTCCAGGACGGAGTCTAAGTCGAGACGACGACCCATTGTGGCGCCGACCAATTGCGCCATCGACGCAATAGGACAAAGATCTCTCGACCACAGGAAGTTGCCATCAAAGAAGGCGGTTGGGCTAAGAAGTACTGACGATGAGGGAAACGTCCTTTAGGGGACATTGTGGGTTACGTGCACAAGTGGAGGTGGTCTGCGAGCATTAATTACGAGCTGTCAGACTGCCCCAACAGGGGACAGGAAAGTATTACGGAGAAGCGCAGAGCCGTAATAGAAGACTAAACAGATTGGATGAACAATGCAAATTAGTGGGCTACGTCTGGGCCTACCAAAGGAGAGCACTTGAGTGCTTCTAGCTGTGAGGGAAACCTCCCGAGCGAAGGAAGCCCCAGTAAATAAGGTGAAAGACCCCCAACGAGGAAGGGGTTCAGGAAAAAAATGCAAGCTAAGAAAATACATTGTAAACTGTATCTTACCCAAAGATAAAGAAATACAAGATTACAGTGGATGTAGCTCTGAAATTTATAGAGTGAACCACTATAAATTCCCTTGTGTCATTAATATCTTAGGGGTTTTCAATAGATCCTCACACACAAATAATTCACCATTTCCTGATGTGTCAAAATATATATACACGGCCGGTAATCCAAAGGGAAACCAAGAGGTAACCCGGTCAGTTTTTTGTTGGTGAAATTCGACCGTCAACAATTGGTGACTCCGCTGGGGACCGAAAGCGTTCGACCCCTACCAACATAGCAACAAGCCGCTGCCCGTCCAGGGAATAGCGGGATGGAAGGACATCTACGCCCGGTTGGACACAAAGTTCCACCTCCAGACGCGCCACAGCCGGATCCGATGCAGATGCAGGCCCAACTGACCACTCTAACCGAGCTGGTACGTGGGTTGATGACCGTGGTGGAACGCTTAGACGGAAGGAACTCCATGCCACCATTAGAAGATGCTACGATCCCGCAGGGACCCGCCCTGGCCGGAGATCCAAACCGCACCCACCTGTCCAATAGGGAACCGGAGATAGTGAGAATCGATGGGGCCCTCCTCGGCCTCGGCCTTTCCAATCCCCCGGCAGCCGTTTGGGGGCCGCCGGGCTCCGAGCTCCCGAGGACCGGGTACTGAGAGGTCCTGGAAACCTCGAGGTACTACCTCAGAATCCAGGTGGAAACCTGCCAGGAGACTCAGGCTCAGTGCAGGCAGGTAGCCAGGCCTGAGGCGGACCCAACGTTCAGAGGGCGGAAGCATCAAGAGCAGTCGGCTCGGCCATTTCGATAGAGGAAGCGCGCGCCATCATGGAACGTATGGCCAGCCTGGAGCAAAAACTGACAGGGGACGTGGCGGGCCTAAAAAAGAATATAGGTTGCGTGGCTGAGGTGGTAAACGTTGATATCACCCCCAGTCGCACCCATGACCATCCATTTACCGAAGAAATAATGGCACCCCCTCTCCCCGATAAATAGAGGTCGTCGTCAATCCCGCCATACGATGGGCGAGGAGATCCCGACGACCATCTGGAGATGTACACCAAGCACATGCTCTTACACGGTTACGCCGAGGAGATTATGTGCCGAGCCTTTCGAAACCATCTGACGGACTCTGCGCGGAGATGGTTCCGAACGCTGAGGCTAAACTCTGTCCCGAGCTGGGATGAGTTGAAGGAATCATTTTCCCTCCAATTCATAGGGGTAAAAAAGTACGTCCCCCAAAGCAGAATCTAATGACGATATATCAAAAACCAAACGAATCATTGAGGGAATGGCTCGCAAGGTATGGGGAGGTTGTCGCCGCCACAATGAACATAACAGACAGAGAAGCCCTGATGGGGGCTTTATCTAGCACGAAGAAAATAACCCCGTTCAAAAGAGAGCTAAATCGAAAGCCCACAACCAGCTACAGAGAATTTCTGGCGCGAGCGCAGGGGTACATCAACGCCGAAAAGGCAGACGCGAATGACCCCGAGCACCGGACCAACAAGAATAAAGGAACTGAACAGGGGTCAGCGCCTACGAAGCAGGATGGGAAGAAGCGTCAAGGCGGAGGAAACGGAGACAAGCAGCCCGCCGCAACGACGAGCGCTTCAGAAGCCAAAAAGCCAAGGCAAGAGGACACCCGAAGACCTCGGCTGTTCCAAAAGTATGATTCCCACCATGAGCTAATGGTGGGAGTCGAGGAGGTTTTCAACCAAGTCGGTCGCGGGAACTTGTTGCGCCGACCGGAGGCGATGAAGTCAGACCCCAGCCGAAGGAACCAAGAAATTCTGTAGGTTCCATGGCGATGTCGGCCACCACACCAACGATTGTGCCGACCTCAAAGATGAGATCGAAAGATTGATCCGCGAGGGAAGGTTACAGGAATTCAGGGCCGAACGAAGGCCCCGAAATGGCAGCCATGGTGGGCAGAATGATGGTCGACGCCGAGAGGAGAACCAGCGCCCAGAGGACCGTGAACCTGTCGGCGTCATAAGGACTGTCCTCGGCCGTCCCTACATAGGAGGGGACTCGAGGAGGTCTCAAAAGGATTACGCCCACGAGACCAGGGGGGTTTATCAGGAGCGATTCTGGAGCGTCTCCGCCGCAAAAATTCCAAGGTACAGCCACACTGATGTGGCTTTTAACGAGGATGGCGCTTGTGGGGTTCATTTTCCCCACAACGATGCCTTGGTGGTGGAAGCCATGATAGGAAACCACACCGTGTGAAGAATCCTGGTGGACAATGGGAGCTCGGTGGACCTCCTATATTCCGATTGCTTGGAAAAAATAGGGATCCAGAAGGAGCAATTGGAGAAAACCTCCAGGCCGTTGTATGGCTTCAAAGGCGACTCCGTCATCCCTCAAGGGACCATCCGCCTACCCATAACCGCCGGTAAAAAGCCCCGATAGGCAACCACAATGGCCAATTTCATGGTCATAAAGGGAAGCTCCCAGTACAACGCGGTAATCGGGAGGCCAACCCTCTAAGCGTTAAGAGCAATAACCTCCATTTATCACCAAAAGGTCAAGTTCCCCACCCCAAATGGTGTGGGGGAAATGAAAAGTAACCAGTATGAAGCTAGGGTTGCATACTCTGACGCCCTGCGCGGATATGACCAACCAGGGAGACAGGAGACAAGGATGGTTCACCAAGGCCTCGTCGAGGATATAGATCCCCGGATCCAGGAGGAAGTCACGTGGTCTCAACCTGTGGAACAATTGGTGGAAGTCCGAGTTGGTGAAGGCAAGTCCGCCAAAGTGCTAAAAGTGGGCTCAGGCTTAGCCCCATCACTTAAAGATGAGCTCGAAGACTTCCTCAGGAAGAACCTAGATGTCTTCGCTTGGAATCATTCCGACATGGAAGGAATCGACTCCGGAGTAATATGTCACTCCCTGAACGTCGACCCCTCATATCCACCCAAAAGACAAAAGCGTCGGCCGATGAACCCTGAGAGGTATGAGGCGCTGAGAGAAGAGGTCGACAAGCTAATTAATAATGGGTTCATCAGGGAGTCCCATTATCCTCGTTGGGTATCAAACCCCGTTCTACTGACCAAGCCCAACGGAGATTGGAGAACATGTATCGACTTCAGTGATCTCAATAAAGCCTGCCCAAAGGATGGCTTTCCACTCCCTCGCATAGACCAGATGGTCGATGCCACGGCGAGGCATAAGATGCTGAGCTTTATGGACGCTTACTCCGGATACAACCAAATCTCCATGCATCCAGCTGACGAGGAGCACACATCCTTCATAACCGACAGGGGCCTCTACTGCTACAAAGTGATGCCTTTCGGCCTGAAAAATGCAGGGGCTACCTACCAGAGGCTTGTAAATAAAATGTTTGCCCAACAACTCGGCAAGACAATGGAGGTTTATGTTGACGATATGCTAGTAAAAAGCACTAAGGCTAGCCGTCACGTTGACCATTTGGGGGAAATGTTTGGCGTACTAAGAAAATATTGCATGAAACTCAAC
The DNA here is from genome assembly GCF_000414095.1 of Morus notabilis. Lineage (NCBI taxonomy): Eukaryota > Viridiplantae > Streptophyta > Magnoliopsida > Rosales > Moraceae > Morus > Morus notabilis. Next base: position 309,610 of record NW_010367325.1, on the reverse strand, counting down.
CCCCAAAAGTGCGCCTTTGGAGTTGGGTCGGGGAAATTCCTCAGTTTTATGGTCAGCAACTGAGGGATTGAAGCTAATCCTGAGAAGATCAAGGCCTTACAAGATATGCGGTCCCTAATGAAGCCGAAGGAGGTGCAGAGATTGACAGGATGTTTCACCGCCTTAAATAGGTTCATATCAAAAGCAACCGACAAATGCATCCCTTTCTTCGACGCTTTGAAGGGAAGCAATCGCTTTGAATGGACACCCCAATGTGAAGAGGCCTTCCAGAAGTTGAAGAAACATTTGGGCAAGCCCCCAATACAATCAAAACTGAACGTCGACGAAGAGCTCAGCCTATACCTTTCAGTATCCCAACACGCCGTAAGTTCCGTGTTAGTGAGAGAAGAAGAAAGGGTGCAGCTGCCAATCTATTACGTGAGTAAAAGGCTTCTCGACACCGAGTCAAGATACATCGAGATGGAGCGCCTTGCCCTCGCCCTGATGGTAGCTTCAAGGAAGCTTCGGCACTATTTCCAGTCTCACACAATACGGGTTCTCACAAACCACCCGTTGAGGCAGGCTCTGCAAAAGCCCGAAACTTCCGGTCGACTCCTCAAATGCTCGGTAGAATTAAGCCAGTTCGACATAAAGTATGTGCCGAGGACTGCGATCAAGGGCCAAGCGCTCGCCGATTTCTTAGCTGAGTTCTCCCATAGGCCAACTCCTGCCGTACCTAGAGAAGTCGACATTATAAACTAGAAACTCTACGTGGATGGGGCGTCGAGTGAAAATGGGTCAAGAGCCGGTATCCTGTTAATCAGCCCCGAAGGCCACAAAATTACCTCGGCGGTCCGATTTAAATTCAAGGCATCAAACAACGAGGCGGAATACGAAGCACTAATTGCTGGACTGTGGCTAGCCAGCCACCTGAAGGTTGAAAGACTCAGCATCTTCAGCGATTCTCAATTGGTTGTCGCACAGGTGAAGGAAGAGTACCAATCGCGCAGCGAGAGGATGTGAGTGTACTTAAGAAAGGTAAAGAAAGAACTCGTTAAGTTTAAAAGTTACGAGATACTCCAGATACCACAAACCGAGAATGCAAGTGCCGACGCTTTGGCAAAGCTAGCATCTTCTAGAGAATCCGACACATTAGGGGTCGTCCCCATCGAGGAATTTGAGCGACCAACTATAGAAGAAAAGGTGGAGGCGTTAATTGTCCGAGTAAATGAAAGTTGGATGACCCCCCTCATCCGATACCTAATGGACGCACAGCTGCCAAATAGAAAGGATGAAGCCAGACGGGTCAGGTATAGAGCCGCTAGATACTTATTGTATGACGTCTTGCTCTACCGACGAGGCTACTCAACCCCTCTACAACGGTGCTTGGATGAAACTGAGGCACAAAAGGTCCTCCATGAAATCCACGAAGGGATCTACGGAAACCACTCTGGGGGGCAGTCTTTGGCTCTAAAGGTGTTGTGACAATGGTACTACTGGCCCACGCTAAAAAAGGACGCTTTCCAGTATGCCCGACGTTGCGACAAGTGCCAAAGGTATGCCATAATTCCTAGAGCGCCCCCGGAACATTTAACGTCCATTCTCAGTCCTTGGCCCTTCGCCAAATGGGGGGGTTGACCTGATCGGGCCATTACATCTTGCACCCGGAGGATTTAAGTTTGCAATCGTTGCGGTAGACTACTACACAAAATGGGCAGAGGCTAAGGCCTTAACTACAACCACGGAAGCAGCCTGCACCAAATTTATGTGGGATCACGTCGTATGCAGGTTCGGGGTTCCCCACTCAATCGTATCCGACAACGGAAGGCAGTTCGACAATGCCTCAACGTGCAGGTTCTGTGATGACCTGGGCATTCGGAAAGATTTTTCGGCACCGATCCATCCACAATCCAATGGACAAGTTGAGGCGGTCAATAAGATATTAAAGTATACTCTCAAGAAAAAACTCGACGATCTGAAAGGGAAATAGGCCGAGGAACTTCCCAAGGTCCTATGGGCATACAGAACGACGAGCCAAACTACTACGGGTGAGACACCTTTCTCCATGGCATATGGCGACGAAGCAGTACTCCCCATAGAAATCGAAACGCCGACTCTAAGAACCATCATCCATAACGACGATGACAACACGAAAGGCATGAACGGAGAGCTCGACTTGTTGGAGGAAAAAAGGCTCGACTCCCAACTATGCCTCGCCGCTTATCAGCAAAGAACGGTGCGATATTACAACAAGAAAGTTCAACATAGGAGGTTCATCCCAGGGGACCTAGTACTAAAAAGGGTAACGCAAAGCACAAAACCCAAGAATACCGGTCCACTGGGCCCAACTTGGGAAGGGCCCTACCGCATAAGTAAAGTGCTGCATCCCGGAACCTATGTTTTGGAAAGCCTCGACGGCAAGAAGATCCAACACCCGTGGAATGCGGAACAACTGAAGCTGTACTACCAATAATGTATGAAATTCTCGCATATCCCAATTGTACATTCTTTATAAAGTAAATAAATTGATATGTTTGCAGAAGGAAAAGAATTCACCCCTTAGTAACATGTCTGCTTAAAAACTGAGGTTATATTAAACAGACATGGGGGGACAGGGATCCGCGGGTTAAACAAAAAAAAAAGAGACAAAGAACTTAGTAAAATTCCAAGGAATTTCCTAAGACGACGACCCCAAGGGGCACAATCGACGTCAGATCCTCCAAGGAGGAAAGACAAAGAACTTAGCGAAATTACAAGGAATTTCCTAAGACGACGACCCCAAGGGGCACAATCGACGTTAGATCCTCCAAGGAGGAAAGAAAAAGAACTTAGCGAAATTCCAAGGAATTTCCTAAGACGACGACCCCAAGGGGCACAATCGACGTCAGATCCTCCAAGGAGGAAGGATGAAAAACTTAGCGAAATTCCAAGGGATTTCCTAAGACGATGACCCTAAGGGGCACAATCGACGTCAGATCCTCCAAGGAGGAAAGACGAAAAACTTAGCGAAATTCCAAGGAATTTCCTAAAAATGACGACCCCAAGGGGTATGCTCGACGCCAGATGTATATATATATATATATATATATATATATATATATAAACAGATAAAGTAAAAGATGTCTGGATCAACAAAATCCTCTATTACAAAACAAAAAGAGGCAAGTAAAAGTCCTTCAGGCCTCGCCGGTGGCTCTCGAGTCTTCGCCGACACCAGGCGGAGAAGCATTGTCGTCACCCACAGGGGGGGGGGATTATAGAGAAAGCTCAATTCCCACTCAGGACGCTCCTTCTTGATCAGGTCGACAATTTGCTGACCCGCAGATTGGAAGTCTCTGGTGCGAATATCAATAAGCTCTTGGGAGGCCTTAAACTCCTTGATAACCTCGACACGCTTGGCGTCGAAGACAAATGCGGCTTCCGCCTCAGCCTCTTTCTTCCCCTCAAGAAAACGCCTCTCCGCCTCCCTAGCTGCCTCGGATAACTTTTTATCAGATAAGTCTGCCCGTTCCTTGAGACTTGCGATCTCGTTTTTTAGCTTTAAAAGCTCTTCTTCCAGACTCGCCAGCTTGGCCAGGGCCACGTCCCTCTTCTCGTTGGCGTCTTCCAGCTTTTGCTTTGCATCGGTAACGAGGGACTGAAGTTTGGCCTCTAACTCGTCCATCTCATTTTTTCGCTCCTCAACCTTGACAAGGTCAAGGAGGTTGAGAATGGAAAGAACCAGGCTCTGAAAAAGTCAAAGTCTAAAAAAAAAAAAAGAAAAAGAGAGATTGAGCCTTACGTGGATTTGGAAGGAAATCTGCTTTCGCTGACGATCGACCAAAGAGGATTGGGCGCTAGCGACCCAATAAGGCTTAAGGAAGGACTCGTAGAGAGCCTGAAAGATAACGGAGAAACGAGGAGGAAGTTTTAGCATCGCCCCGATCTCGGCGTCAGATATGTCTGAAACTTGGAACTTGGGGTCCATAATTTTGGCCCCTGGAATGAGAACGCGCTCCCTCGGTGCCGAGGGAATTTTGACGTCAGGGATGGGAACCATTGGCGTCCACGCTTCTACCACCGGTGCTTTGTCCCTGCGCCTCTTTTTCCTCACAAGTTCCTCCTCCGACCCCGAAGGACCCTTCTTAGACTTCCTGCTCTTTGGGGCACGAGAAGAAGAGGAAGCTTTCTCTTTCACTTTCAACTGGGGTGCATGGCTCGGCGGGGGCTGTTGTTCTGACGGCGGTTGCTGGCTTGGCCCAGACTGCTGGCTGCCAGGAAGTTGGATCCTCAAGGACACCATTTCTGCAGGAGAACGACGAAGTCAAAATAAAAGCGGCATTGGAAGAACCCAAGTCGCAGTAAAGGGGGCGTCGAAAGCAAATCATACCTTCGTCGTTTAGATGGAAGTACTGACAGATAGCGTCTAAATTAGCAGGGTCTGGGAGATCAAGGATCAGACCAGCTTCATGAAGGTTCTTCTGGGTCAGGAGCGTATCAATGTGACGAACCTCTGACGGAAAAGAAAAAGCCTTTTCGATCCTCGCCAAGCTGTTCCTGGAGAACTTCGGCCGGTCTTGACTTACTAGAATGCGAACGAAATGTCAGTAGCAAAAGTGGGGGGAATCAAATTCAGATAACCAAAAGCTAAGGCAACTTCCCCATATTCCCAAACGCCGCCTACACCTGCCTTCGACGGGGCAGGCGGTCATTGGGGTGAAAGTTGAAGGGCCCCCGAATCATGAAAAACATGGGCTTCCACCCATGTGATGATGATGGGGTGCCCAGTATGAGATTCCCGAGTCTAGGCTGGGACCTCCCGTGACCACTCAAAAAATACCACCCCTTGCACTTGGCGACGTGGCATAATCTATACATAAATCGAAACTCGTCAACGGGGAGGTCCATATCGAACTGCTGATGCCATAGAATCCAGGCACCAGCAAAGCAGTACCAAAAATTTGGCGCCAGCTGCGCAGGAGAAATGCCGTAAAAATGACAATACTCCTTCACAAAGGGATGGACAGGAAGGGGTGACAACTCTAGTGTAGACCGAAAGATATCCGGTCAGCGGCATACTAGTTCTGAAGTGCACGTCCGGGAGAAGATATTCAAACCACCTCCCATCAATACACCCCTCCTTCACAGCCCGGATGATGTCTTTGTTCCGGACCCTTAACGCCACAACATCGGCTGTGAAGAAAGGCTTGTCTAGTTCACCGCTGGTGGCAGCCAGAGGGGCATCCACCACCGAAATGGCCACCCCGCTTACATTGCCCCCCGTGAAGGGGATTCATTCCACAGCCTCGTCCAAAACTCGCTCGAAGCTATCGAACTCACTACCAAAGCTGTCGATGGGGGCGAATCTGGCTTCGAATCTGGCGTCGACGTCTTCTACGGCTCTTAGCACGGAATCGACGCTGGAAGATGATGAAAAGTAGGAGAGCTCCACCACAGAGGGGGGGTCTGGACGGACGACCAGAGAATCCTCTCGACTGGGGGAACTTTGGGCCATTATTCTGGTGATTAAACAGACAAAGAGCTAAGTTAAAACCCTGACGTCGAGAGGATGAAGGAACGGCTACCCTAAAAACTACGACAACTCAAAACGCCATGACATGACGCCGACCATTCATGCAAGAATGGTAACGGTGAGTGCTCATAGGAATCCAGGCCCAGAACCCAGAAGCCAGAAGCACACAGACAGCAAAGGGGCGACATCCGGACGTGAAAAAATGAAACGAAGTAAGTTTCCATAGTTTCTACGTCCTGCACACTCTTTAGACATATACACAAGGTTCAAAATAGAGAGATAGAAGGAGCCTATGTATATAAGCAATAGACAGGGGGCGAGAAAGCTTACCGGAGAAGAAGAAGCGGTCACGCGGTACGCCTAAGGGTAGAAAGTACGGTCTGAAAGTCTGGAAGAAAGAATGGTCGCGCGGTATGCCTAAAAGCAGAAAGCACGATCGTGAAGTTGGAGAGTAAAGAGTCCGTCAGAGAAGGCGGCGGTCCAACAGGTGTGAAGAAAAAAAAATGGAAGTTTCGAAAAAATGGCTCTCGAGCTCGTAGAAGGTATTTAAAGGGATGGGTGTCTTCGACCCTGACCGTCAGATGAAGATCATAAAGATCCAATGGCCAGGGAAACCTGCTTAGATCTAACGGTGATAAAATAGGGCGGGAAGCAGAGAGGTCACGATCCAAGGGCCCATATCCGTTCTTTTGAATTAAAGGCCGTACGTTATCATGAGAAATTGATTGACGCGACGGTTACGTTCCCTGAAGGATATCCGACGGTCCCAGGCCATCATTACAAACGGAGGCTCGGGACCGGTTTCCCACACCCAAAGCACTGAAAGGCAACCAAACCTAAGTCTGAGGCCACCCAAAAGGCGCCCTCGACCTGGGGGGTAGCTGTTGTGTGGGAAAATATGGCAGACGCGTGGGCGAAGTATGCCGTGACACGTGGCCTTGATCAACCCCCACCAAGCAAGCAACCCTTGACGCTTGAAAACCCTCGACGCTTGCAAGCTCTTCTTAGTCCTCCGCGAAGGCTCCAGGATGGAGTCTAAGTCGAGACGACGACCCATTGTGGCGCCGACCAATTGCGCCATTGACGCAATAGGACAAAGATCTCTCAACCACAGGAAGTTGCCATCAAAGAAGGCGGTTAGGCTAAGAAGTACTGGCGACGAGGGAAACGTCCTTTAGGGGACATTGCGGGTTACATGCACAAGTGGAGGTGGCCTGCGAGCATTAATTATGAGCTGTCAGACTGCCCCCACAGGGGACAAGAAAGTATTACGGAGAAGCACAGAGCCGTAATAGAAGACTAAACAGATTGGATGAACAGTGCAAATTAGTGGGCTACGTCTGGGCCTACCAAATGAGAGCATTTGAGTGCTTCTAGCTGTGAGGGAAACCTCCCGAGCGAAGGAAGTCCCAGTATATAAGGTGAAAGACCCCCAACGAGGAAGGGGTTTAGGAAAAAAACGCAAGCTAAGAAAATACATTGTAAACTGTATCTTACCCAAAGATAAAGAAATACAAGATTACAGTGGATGTAGCTCTGAAATTTATAGAGTGAACCACTATAAATTCCCTTGTGTCATTAATATCTTAGGGGTTTTCAATAGATCCTCACACACAAATAATTCACCATTTCCTAACGCGTCAAAATATATATACACGGCCGGTAATCCAAAGGGAAACCAAGAGGTAACCCGGCCGGTTTTTTGTTGGTGAAATTCGACCGTCAACAATTATATTAATCATTTTAATAATATTATTATATTTTATATCATAGTTATATAATATGTTATTTAATAATAATTTTATTATAAATATAATAATAAATATATATTATATTGTAATTATATATATTATATTATAGTATAATATAATATAGTCATAATTTTTAATTATCCACAGCAATTCAACATCATAATTTACCAAATGCTATTACACTGATTTTATAACCAGCACAACTATTATAATTATAGTTTACCAAACAGTTGTTGGTAACCGAATCGAATTCGGATGCGGAAGCTTGGCGGGGAGGCGGATCGTGTATAACAAAAATTTCATAAAACTTTGAGATACTCTATAGATTATATTAATTTATGCACGAATAAATTAATCACATTAATTTATATGTCAAGAACTCAATTAGGAAAAATACCTGGAGGCCGACTCGGATGATAACTTGAGTTCTTTGACCACGAACAGTCTTTGCTCCAATCTTTGTGTTTAGAAAACCAAAGTCTTCCACGTCAATTCCTGGATTCTACGTAGACATGTGTGTGGGCACACGTGAGACAAAACAGGTTTCAAAAACACTCGAATTTCCACAAACACCAACGCATGCACGATGTGAAATTTTTGGGAGAAAAAATTTTCCTCTTTTTTTTCTTTAGAGAAATTCGGCCACTCTAACAATTAAGGCAGAAAAAATGTTTTTAAAAATTATATTCACAATTTTCTATCATTCTCATATTTAAAGAGTAGAAGTCAAACTTCAAAAAGGAATCAAATCTCTATCTCCTATTTGAATTTGGAACAAAAAATCTCCTACACCTTATCCCTTAAGTGGCCGGCCACCCTAGGGTTTCCATCCCTTGTGTGTGGCGCCAATATTGGATAGGGAAGGAAAAGAAAATCATCCTTTATCCTACAGTTCAATTTTAATTCAAATTCAAATTCGAATTTAAGTCAAACTTAAATTAATTTGAATTCTAAATTGAACAACTTATCAAATAAGTTTAAAGGGATAAATTTAAATTATGTTCACAATTCAAATTCAAATTTAAATAATCACATTATTTAAATAATAATTAATTCTCAATTAATTATTTTTTTCGAGTATTTAATTTTAGAATTCCATAATTCTAAAATTCCCATTTTGTCCTTTGTGCTGGTAGAATTACAATGACGATGCGGGGACTTATGGACCTATAATCCCGAGCTCCAATAAAATTAATAATTAATTAAACACTTTAATTAATTAAATAATTATATTAATTCCAATAGTTACTCCACTATAAACTTGAAATTGAACTCTTGAAATTATAGACAATAATTACTTTTAAATTGTGAAGTGTCTATTTGATATAGTAATTGCATATAGATCAATCCTCCATAAATAATTCATTATTAGAGCCAGGTAGAATCCGTTAACCTCTCTAATTATATCTTCATCCTTGAGTACCATTGATTAGTGCATGAAAATGCACCCTAAATATTGCTTTCGATTTACACAGTATTAAAATATTTAAGCTTTAATTAAACAATTCCATTATTTTTATTCATAATATTTTTAATTGGAATTTGTCTAGTTTTTGCTTAATTATTTACAGATAAAAAGCAGTGTAAAAAGCCACAGAAAAATAAGCCATGAAAGCCATATTTTCAACCATCCGGAGCCAAGCCTTTCAGCCGAGCCGCACAAGCTATCAGAGAGAGCCGAGTAGCTGAGCTGGCCAAGTCGCATCAGTCCGCGTGGGTCCCAGCTCTTCCACACTCCCTGATTCTTCCTCGCGCGCGTCCCCAGCACGCCCATTCCTCAGCGAGCGCGTTCCTTCCACGGAGCCATCACCGCGCGTCCAATGACTCTGAAGCGTGGGTCCCGCGTGTCAGCGTGCCAGCCCTCCGTCCATCCTGCGCGCACCAGCTGTCCCCGCGATAGCTTTCTTCTAGCACACGCCAGCGCCCTTCCTCCACTCCGAGCGCGACATGTGGCGCGTTTTCTCCTCACTGCCGATCAAGCTTCGACACGTGTCCCTCCTGTGCTAAATCCGAATTCCGTCCCAAAAAATAAGAACAAATTACTAGATTTCTTCCCAAATCAAATATATGATTTCTCCTAATTTATGTGTAATTTTATTTTGTTTCCTTTTCTTTTGTAATTTTCTAGTTTTACTATTTATTTCCTTATTTGACAAGCAACTTATGAACACTATAAATAAAGGGGTTAGCCTTAGGTTTTTGGAAGCTTTGAATATTCAGTTTTCTGTCGTCTTGCTGTCAGTCTCATATTTTCTCTCTGGAACTTGTGAGAATGTTTTGCAAGCTAGGCTAGAGTTCTCTTGGTGAGGTTAGAGATAAACTTCTGTTGAGCGATCCAATTCAGAGTTTTGATTCCTTATGCTGTAAAGTTCAATATCTTAATGAATTAAATCTCATCTATTTTTCTATTACTTTTCAAAATATTGTGTGCCAATTTTTATATAAGTTCAGTCACGCTTTTCTTATGTAATTATGTCCCTCATTGTTTTGTTATTTAAATTATTTTACAAATTGTCTTTTACTGTAATATTGTCAAATTGATATATTGTCGATTTTGGATAACTTGTAATAATAATATTTCGGAGTCAACATAGAGATTTAATTTATTCGATTCCTTTATTTTGTGAATCAAAACTTGAATTGGTGAACGAAACATTAGGGATTCTCGACACCTTACCGTTTTTACTATTAAATTTTCTTCACACAAATTTCCTCCATTTTATTTTATTTCCAACAAAATCTCAAAAACTCTCCTTTTTCTTTAGTTCACTTGTTATTTATCTTTCTCTTACGCTCTTATTTTGCTTATATTTCTTGTTATTTTGTTATCTCTCTGTGGATACGACCGCCATTCTGTGATACAATTGACCGCTTGTGACCATCACTTTTGGGCATTAATCATTGATTCTCTAATGGACAGTGATTCATAAAACACATTCATGAACCAGAACGCTCTTACTAATCCAAGTACCGAATCAACACTCAAGAGAATTATTTATCTACTTCTTTCTCAAGAAGGAATGGATTCCATCTCGTATAATAACATTCCCGGCTACCTATTTCATCATGTCTCCAAAATACAAGGAATATGATTCACAGTCTCGAAATCCGTACTGAGTAAATCAAAAGACATAAATCCATAAATAGGAGTTTGTTAAGAACTCAGGATTAAGATCATTCTATATATGACCATCGGTAGACTCAATTAGAATTTCTATGCTTAACGGAAATTATTAGAAATTCATATTGTGTCTGTGTCCCTGTTCCACACAATCTCATTATGCGAAATATACTCATTCAATATCTCACCATATTAACAGTGCGGATAGCACCATTCCATTCTAAATGGGAATGACATGTATTAATAATGTTTTAATTAAAGATTCCAAACTTTAATTAAATTCATTATGAACAATGTTTTTGATTATTATCCTCAAACACTATCCTCTCGTATATAACACTTATATACTATGTTTAAGGTTACATAAATAATCACGAAATTTTCATTTGATATTCATAAAATATTCATAAATATATGCACATAAAATGATGAATAAACTCTTTTATTATTTAAATAATAAATATCCTATTACATCTTATGCTTCTAGGACACTATTCCCAGCAACACTCAGCTATTTTTTGTAACAGTTGCTTCTTCCTTCAGCACAGCTAAAAATAATTTTTCTAAAATCTACAACACTACCAAACTAATCCCCCTCTAGTTTCTCTGTGAGCTTCTTGAGTTCCGAGAAAGCAAAAATGGTGGCGGAACGGGCCGGTGCACCGCTGTCAAGGCGACCCCAACCAACAACGGCATTAATGCCGTACTCTCTTGGGACTGGGAAGGTGTCACTGTGCATGGGTGATCTTAACCCGCGAGTCACCGAGTAACTGTATGATGGTGTCGCTTCTAGCGCTATCTGTCAATTCACAAACCTCTTCGCTTATAGAACCCTAATTAAGGATCCTCATTTTTGCTAACTAGTTTGATATATAGCTGCAATCACAGTGGTAAAAGAAAAGAGAATACCTTTATTTTATTGAAAGTTTTCAATGGATGAATAGATATAGATATTACTTTCATTTGGAACTCGCTTTCTTGTTAAAGTTTGATACTTGATTCTTCTTCGATCATATTATCTTTTGCCCTTATTTGGATTTTTCTATTGAAGCTATATTGATCTGTTGTTGAAAAGGCTATTATGATTTTATTGACAATTTTTATATATTTCTATTACTGTGTTTGGTTTGCTAGTGACTCTTTAGAGGGTGAAGTTCAACAATGGTAGGGAAAGCTGCAAAATCTGTTGTAAAGGAGATTGGGGAGTACCAGTACCCGTGGCGTGAGAAGTTGGTGAAGTACAAGGATGAGTTGTCCAAAGGGGTTTGGGGTTACTGGCACTTGTGGGCATGGATCTCCCAGTGTCGCACCTTTTCCGCATTCCAGATCTAAAAAAATAGCTCCGACGTTGATCAGTGGTTGTTGCAAGTCCTCTGACCTCGTCGGAGAGTCAAAATTGAATGTGGAGCTGGTGGCCGGTGCAGACATTCCAGAGCTGCAATGGCAGTCACCGTCCGAGGAAGCCGTGGCAGGGGAGGAGGAAAAAATATTTGAATAAGATAACAGTAATTAAGGACATTTTTCGTCTTTCCAGTCAAAATATGGGCCACTTGATAACTCATGTGCGCTACGTTGTTACTTTTTGGACGACATCTGACGGAAAGGACTGCATTGCACCATTTTATATAGTTTAGGATTTGTTTCGTCAAAAAAAAGTTTGGGGACCAAACTGTCACTTTTTAAAGAGTTTAGAGACAATTTGTTCAATTTACCCTTTTATTTTTTTAGCTTTTTACCCTTAGATTTATTATTTCTTTATTTTGGTCATTTTTTCCCTTTTTTGTCCTGAAACTTTTTTTCTTTTTTGGCAATATTTTGAACTTTTTTTTAGTTTTTACCCTGAAACTTTAACATGTTCTTTTGCATGACTTGAGTTAGGGTGACTTGAGTTAAAATTTGCGTTAGAGTTAAGACCTATTTGAGCTAAGAATCTAATTTGAGTTTGTGTTTAGATGTACACATTTGAGTTATGGTTTGAGTTGGGAATATATTTGAGTTTGTGTTTGGGTGAGTCAAAATTTTTAATCTGTATTTGGATAGTATAAAAACTCAATGATGATGGAAAATTTTAATAGGGTATATGGATTTACAAAGGAACAGAAATTGTGTTTTCTTTTGTAAATCTTGGATTTACAGTGTAAATTTAAAATTTACTATTAGAATACAATTTCGCTCTCATAACCATCAGAACATAGATGGTGTTATTTGTAAATCCTTAATTTACAGTGTAAATCAGAATTTACTATTAGAACACAATTTTATTGTTTCATAAATTCTATATTTATATAGTTAATTCAAAAATTACTAATATAAGTTAAATATTTTTTAGTTATGGTCGATCGTAAATTCTCAATTTACTCGGTAAATTCTCGATTTATCAACAGAACATAGATTATGTTATTTGTAAAACCTGGATCTATAGTGTAAAGTTATAATTTTTCATCAGAATACAATTTCTGTTCATTTGTAAATTTTAGATTTACACAGTCAATTTAGAAGTTACTAAGATAAGAAAAATATTTTTTTAGTTCTACTCGTAAATCTTCGATTTACTCAGTAAATCTCAGATTTACCATCAGAACACATATTGTGTTTATTTGTAAATTTAGGATTTACAATGTAGAGAGAGAGTGGAGAGAGAGAGAGAGTAAATTTTAGGACTTCATTTTTGTTTTCAATTAGGGGCATTTTTAGAAGGTTGACTTTGTATAAATTCAGATGAACACCTTGTTGAAACAAAAAATACAAAAAATAAAAAAAAATAAAAAATAGTAAAAACAAAAAAGTAAAAAATATATATATGGCCACGTGGGAAGTTAGATAACTTCCTGGAGGAAGTAGATGCATGGGTAAAAATAAAAATGTGTTAGTGGGAAGTCTAGTGAAAAGCAACGTGGGGAAGTTTATAAAATTATTATGTGGAAGTTATCTTCCACATCAGTGATCCACGTGAATGGAGGCAATCCTTAAGAAATAAAGGTAGCTAATCATGTTCAAACATTGTAAAAAAAACCAATCAATGTGGATGATATAAAAAAGAAAGAAAAAAAGAGGGACGGTTTCTTTTGATGGTTATAGCTTCGAGTGCCTATATATAGGCATGTAAGAAACAAAAAGGAGACTTTGGAGGAAAATGTAACACCTCAAAGAATTAAACGAGATTAATTAAAGTAATTAAGATTTATTAGTGTGCCTAATCTAGTTTAATTAAATAATTGTGTTCAATAAATATTTTTGACGTGTAAATTTAAATGATTCTAAGGAATTTAAATTATTTTCAATAATTATATTTTTACCCCAAAAGTGTGTGTAGATACATTTTCTGGACTATATTTTTAAATATTTTAACACTTATTTTTCCTTTTTCTTTTCCTTTTTCCTTTATCCTTTTCTTTTCCTTTCTTTTCTCATGCACACACTCTCTCTCTTCATTGTCGTTTCTCTCTCTCTCTTTCTCCCTCTATCTCTCTCTCTCTCTCTCTCTCTCTCTCTCGTTCTCTCACACTCTCTCTCTCCCGTTTTTGTCTCAAATCAACTGGATCTTGAACCAAAGAAGGATTTAAAGAAGTTTTCAACGTCAAGAGAAGGATTTGAGGTAAAATTTCTAAAAAAAAACCTCTCTTGAATCTTGGATTTTCGGATTAGAAAACTTATTTTTCGTTCGAAATGGATTTTGATGGTTTTTTAGTAAAATCAAGGTAGAAATTGAGGATCTTGGGTTCTTTGGACTTGAGTTAGTAACTAGAACCTGGATTTGATTGTTTTCCCTTGAAATATTCTGAATTGGAACTTGGATTTGCAGGTTTTGGCCAAATTTTCTTCGAATTGGCCCTGTAGATCGAGTTGTTAGGCTCCCACCGGTCGACCTATGCGTTCGACCGGATTGCATTCCATCAGGTCGACCTATGCGGTCGACCGGATTGCACACCACCAGTCGACCGATGGTGTTGCACAGCTCTGTCACCGATCAGCCGGTGTACACGGGGTTTGACCCTGTTTTGTCTAAAAATGTTGTTTTGATCTCGATTTTCGAAGAGAACCCAAATTAGCTTCATTTGGAGATCTAAAGTGAATGAATTACCATCTTTAATCCGTGTTTTGAGATCAAAATCCTTGGAATGATGATTTGAAACATGAAATGGTTTATGAAACCGGTAAATGAATTATGGCACACTAATAGGAAATCAAAGGCTATAATTGAGACTGATTTCTTTGGGAATGAGAATTGGATCATAAATTGTTGTTTTATATCATTGCTAGTCGAGGACTCGGATTGAGGGGCTTTGAGGTAGCGAAAGCTAGAATAGTGCAATGCTAGCCACATGTTTGGTACTTGCGAAGTAGGATTTCCTTACCCCTTTTCTTTGATAGCCTGATTTTAAAAGAGTTTTGGCCTTGCAAATGTTTTAAAGAAAGGGGCATGTTCGCGAAAGAAAAGTATTTTAACACCATAGCTTGATTTTAGCTATTGGAATTATAATGAACTATTTCAGAAAGTTTAATGAATGATTTCTTAAGATAAGAGATCTTGCAAATCGGTAAACCAGCTGATGGCCTAGATAGGATATGGAGAGTGTATCCTTGGGGGCAGAACCCGAAACCCGGTCCGGGGGTGATAAGGCTTGTGCTTGTGGTTGTGTAAGTAATTTATCATAGTATAAATTACTTGTTGATGCCTGTAATACGGAGATTTTCAATTATATTTCCTTTCAGAAAAAGGATGTGAGGTTCCAGCTATTGTGTTGGAACTGAATGTCTTGTTTACTTATTCATTTATTTATTTACTTGCTTACTCGTTTATTTATCTGTTTATAAAGTTATTTCAAAATACATCCTACTAGGCCTTTCGCTCACGTTTTATTGTTTTATAAATATTAAACCCTTCTCAGGCGATTCTAGGAGTAGTGCGGAGTAGCTGAATTAGTTGCTACCATCTGATTAAGAGAGGGTTGTGTTCTTCATCCTTGTGAGAAAATGTAAGAATTGTAAATTCTATAAACTCTGAACTTTGGATTTCTAGACTGTGGTTGATGTCTATAATGTTATTTACATGTTCATGTATGTACAATACTGTAGATCCTGTGAGTGAAGTCCTGAACAATGCCAGAGGCTTAGTTATAAATCTCTTGTAATTAGAAAGTGCGGAAGACCCCGTAACTTTCTTGTAATTTATTTTCAGCTAAATAGTGGGGCTCATTTGAAGATTTTTTTAATATTTTACTTTCGATTTTGATTATTATGATTATAAATGTTTAATTACTTTCATAATCACGTTTAACTCCTAATCGATCCTCCACGTCACTAACCCCGGCTGCGGGGCATGACAGAGTGGTATTAGAGCCTTAGGTTGAGAACCCACAGGATTGTACATACATGTGTGACATGAGGAATCCACTAAATAGTCTAGTTTCTTTTCACTTAAAGGAGATGTCACCGCGTCGTAGATCCGTTAACAACCCGGCACCACAGAATCAAGAGTTCATGGATGCCATATATGCTGCTTTCCAAGGAATGGCCACTTAAGCTCAGATTGAGCGACCGGCCAAGGATAGGAAGCAGAGTTATTTCCGTGAATTTAAACGTGGGCCTATCCCCACATTCAATAGTGAAGGAGGACCCCAGGAGGCGGAATATTGGTTTGACTGCATAGTAAAACACCTGAACACTATGGGAGTGCCGAAAGAATATTGGGTAGAATTCGCGGTGTATAAGATGGAAGGCCAAGCGAGTACTTGGTGGAAACAAGTGAGGAGAAGGCTTGATGTTACGGGAATGACTTGGGAACAATTTGAAGTTATTTTTAATAAACAATACTTCCCACAGAGCTATCGGGATCAAAAGGCAATGGAGTTTATGTCTTTGTTATAGGGCGACATGTCTGTGAGGGAGTATGAGGCTAAATTCAATGATCTATCCCGGTTTGCTCTATCTCTGGTGAAGTCCGAACACCTAAGGTGTCTTAAATTCGAGAAGGGCTTAAGAATTCCATAAGGAGACCCTTGGTGGCTCTAAGGATCTGAAATTTTTGAGACCTGGTGGCTGCTGCTACAAGCGTGGAACAAGATAACTCAGCATATTAGCAAAGCGAGGAAGCAACCGGTCGAGCTTTTGTTTTTGGTGGACCTTTTGCTTCAGGCGGGCCACAGCGGAGTGGTAGGAGAAACCGTAATCAGGGACAAATTAGTGGAGAAATGATCAATGGTGGTAGTAGTTCCTCTGGAAGTGACATAAGTGGTCCTTATAGACCCAAATGCCATCATTGTGGGCAGATTGGCCACATTAGGAGGAATTGTCCTAACTGGAATTGACTGCCGACTCAGCAATCTCAAAGTGATGCTTTCTATAGTCAGGAAAGGCCACCGCAGTTTGTGCCGCCTTACCAGCCACAATTGGCAACACCCATGCCATACCCTCCCTTGCCAACCTACTGTCCGCCTCAATATCCACAGTTTTGGTCTCAGGCGTCGAAACCAGTGTAGATACCTCCGCCACAATAATATAGGCCAGGGACCCAACGACTTAATATTGGTGATAAAAGAAAAGGGAAAGCACAAGGACAAGCTTATACCCTGACAGGAGGCAGTTCTAGAGGACAGGCCAGCAACACTGTTGTTGATGGTATGATTTTGATCTCCCACTCTCTAGTACATGTGTTGTTTGATACCGGTGCAACTCATTCTTTTATATCCAGTTCTTTTGTCCAAACTTTGAAATTGAAATATGAGAGCTTGGAAACCCTGATAATGTTGAACTCCCCACTGGGATTTGTGGAGGTAGCTAGTATATGTAGATCGTGTGAAATCACGATTAGAGGTGAGCGATTGAGAGCTGACATGATAATCCTTCCGATGAGTCTGTTTGATGTGGTACTCGGAATGGATTGATTATCAAGATACGATGCGATTGTTGATTGCTACCGTAGGAAAGTAACTTTGGTGACAAATTCTGGAGTGATAATTACTTATATAAAGGATACAAACCCAGTCTTGGAAGAATGAATATTACGATATAGCGTTGGGGGACGTAGGAACCTAGCTTGTTTTTCCTTCCTTCTTGCTCCAAAAGGTGAGCCTGAGGTAATTGGAGACAATGTGGTGTTGGAGAAATGGATTCGGTTATCAGAGTTACAGTGCAGCGGAAGTTTTAAAATTTTAATGCTGAACAAGGAAAGAAGACTCATGATGTATATAACAATAAATTAAATGCATGATCAAACATACCTTGTTTCTTAGACTCCAGAATATTTAGAGCGTCCACCAACGAATCTTCTCCACTATTCTCGAGCTCCTTGTCTCAGAGTGTGTGTGGGCACACGTGGTAAGGTTCCAAGCGATCGGTATTGCACTACGAACCCTAGATCCCGCTTTCTCAACCTTAATGTACTTTGTTAAGATAGCGATCTAGATTCGTTCTTCAAAACTTCAAGACAGGAACAAGTTGACCTTGATCTTTTTCACTCGATAAAACCTTTCCTCTTAGTTTTGATTCAATGGAAATTTCTCTCTTATTTTTCCTCACACCATGAACGAATTCTTAAGTCCAGAAAATCCCAAAAAACGTTTTTTCCCTTATCCTGAAGAAAGCCAAAAATGTTTTTCTCTCTCTTTCTCCCAAAATTCGTGTATCACCTTTTGTGATCTCTTATTATCTCTTGTTTCATGAAGCACTAGCCCTAATATAATATCTAGATCCTTTTTCAAAAAACAAATTTTCTACCCAAAAATAATTAATAATTATTTTTACTAGAAAATCTTTTTGAACCAAAAGATCACAAACTTTTTGGGCTAGGTTCTATGAACCTTATCCACGAATTTCCTTAGGAGAAGGACTCCAAAAATTCGTGCACTTATCTTTAGGAGATAAGGTTGTTGGTTTCAATTCAAATCAAGATCCTTTGATCTTCCAAAAGTCCAAATCCTATCTTGATTCAAACTCCTTTTAAAATTTGAATTTAAATAACATTCTCTTGTTTGTATTTTAAATAAATATTTTCCACAAACGTTATCCATATTAATTAATTTAATCAAATGGAATATTCTAGATTTTCTTTCTCTAAAAAAAAAATGTGAACCATCTTTTTTAAATGAAGAAAATCTATCAAATAAGCTCCATTGTTTAAACTAATTAATAATTAATATTAGGAATATATTTTAAACTATTTTTAAACAAAATCTATTTCCCTCCATCCATTAAAATTCGTTCACTTTAAATAGGAGAGAATAAATTTTGTTTTTCCAAAATTAAACAATTCAAACACAATCTTATTTCCAAAATTCAATTAACCAAAATAATTAACAAATAATTATTTTATCCACAACCAATCATATGTCGACAAATCATTATGTTTGTCCACATTAATTTCACATGTCCAATCCTTTCAGAATTGCATGCAAGAGAGTACCATGTCTTTATCAGACACTTCTTAATTTCCATTTAGCTTACCGATCTCATTAAGAACGAATCCCGAGACACTTCGTGGAACTATATGAGCTAGTAGAGGGACCCGATGGAAATATGTAAAGAGGCTCCTATAATTGTGAAAAATTAATCCCCGATTAATAATTCAACAATTATCAACTTCAGGACTATACCACTAAAAGTCTAAAGCTGAACTCCCGTTTACATACCGTATTACGAAAGCTTTCTTACGTAGTGCTTCTTCCATGATCATTCATCACTCGCTTAATCCTCAATATGTTATCCATGATTGAATTAAGGACTTATTCCATTTTGCCTTATCAATCATTTTAACTTAAAGTTCCATTATTCTTCATTGAAAGAACCACCGATTGTAAAACCATACAATCGATAAACCACCCGAGGACACAAAGTAAACCGATGGTCAAGGCCTTGTTATACTGTCTTTTAATCCCCGAATAATGCCTTCAAGTAGATAACATTTACCATCTATTAGATGGCTATGGTTTCCATATCTATGAATCTTGATTTCTCCATCCATATGTCATACACCCAACACACAAGTATATTAACCATCAATTATCAGTGTCTCACCTATAGTGGATCAAAGTGCATGAGTCATGGATGCGAACTCAAGTATCCATTTTAGGATTAAGATTAATGGAGGATGATAATCAAAACGTCATTGACTCTTATAAACGGAATTATTAAACCGAATCAATTAACATTTTAGGTCCAGTCCAATGTCATACCTCAATACTGGTATACATCAAGGTTTCTACTCGGAATCGATCCGATGGTCAAGACAAACCATCCCTCCAAGGAAGTAGACAACCTTTACAATCTTAACATGAATAAGATCCCCAAATCTTATTCCATCGATTGCGGACCTTTTATTTAGACTATTATCGAATTATCATTTCATCTATGTATACCCCATATACAACGGTAATCCGATATGTTACCAACAGCCTAGGAGTATTTATGTTTGCTCAATTAATCATACATTCAACAAATGAAAGTAAATAGGACACCACTTATTAAACATGAATAACCTCTTTTATTAATATCAAAATGTCAATCTACAGAAAATCCCTAGAATCGATTTTCTATCCTTAGGGCACATATAGATCCCAACAATCTCCCACTTGCCATAAGTAAATAACTGTGACATATTGCGTATCCCTATGCCTTCGATGTGTTCCTCGAATCTTCTGGCCGCCAAAGTCTTCATGAACGGGTCGGCAAGATTGTCCTCTGATGCGATTTTGCAAACCGTCACATCTCCACTCTCAACGAAGCCTCTGATAATGTGATATTTTTTGTCAATGTGCTTACTCCTCTTATGATGCCTAGGATCCTTGGTATTAGCTACTGCTGCACTGTTGTCATAGTAGAGCACCATAGCTTTATCCATACCAGGAACGACCTCAAGGTCACTAAGGAACCTGCGGAGCCATACCACTTCCTTAGATGCCTCACTAGCAGCCACATACTCGGCTTCCATGGTCGAGTCAGCAATGCAAGATTGCTTAACACTCCTCAACACAACGGCACCACCTCCAAGGGTAAAGACAGATCCTGAAGTCGATTTCCTTGAATCCTGATTTGATTGAAAATCAGAATCTGTATACCCTATAGGAACAAGTTCCTGACCGGAATACACTAACATATAATCCCTCGTTCTCCGTAGATACTTGAGTATATGCTTGACCGCAGCCCAATGGTTCGATCCCGGATTCGACTGATATCGACTTACCATACCAACCGCAAAACAAATGTCAGGCCTAGTGTATAACATGGCGTACATAAGACTACCTACCGCAGATGCATAAGGTACGTCTTTCATACACTCCTTTTCCTCAGATGTCTTGGGACAGTCATCTCTAGAGAGCTTGATTCCCATCCTGAAAGGTTGAGCACCTTTCTTGGAATCTTTCATATAAAACCTACCTTGTCAATGTATGAAGCTTGGGAGAGTGCTATCATTTTGTTCTTTCTATCTCTTAAGAGTTGAATTCCAAGAACATAACTAGCTTCTCCTAAGTCCTTCATGTCAAACTGTTTGGCCAACCAAACTTTGACAGATGATAGAGTTGCTACATCGTTTCCGATAAGCAAGATATCATCCACATAAAGCACAAGGAAAACCACTTTCTCATTCTTGATACGTTTATAAACACATGGTTCATCAACGTTTTGTTCGAATCCATAGGTTTTGATCGCTTGATCAAACCTAATATTCCAAGAACGAGATGCTTGCTTTAATCCATAGATGGATTTAAGCAACTTGCATACCTTGTCTTCTTGGCCTTTTGCCTTGAACCCATTTGGTTGTACCATTTAGATATTGTCCTCAAGAGAGCCATTCAAGAAAGCTGTCTTGACATCCATTTGCTAGATCTCATAATTGAGAGCAGCCACAATGGATAAGAGAATGCGGATTGACTTTAACATTGCTACAGGCGAGAAGGTTTCTTCATAATCGATTCCTTCCTTTTGCGTATAGCCCTTTGCTACAAGTCTTGCTTTGAAAGTTTCCACTTTCCCAACCGACCCTCTCTTCCTCTTGCATACCCACTTACACCCAATCGGTTTTATGCCTTGAGGTAAGTCTACAAGATTCCAGACCCCGTTGGAATCCATAGATTCCATCTCGGTGTTCATAGCCTTTTGCCAAAGACTAGAATCAACATCCTCTATAGCTTCCTTGTACGTAGCCGGATCGTCAACATGTTCTATGGTTTCTGCCTCAAAGCCTTCACCATTGAACATATACCTATCAGGTTCCCTGACAATCCTCCCACTACGACGAAGCTCCCGCGGTTGTTGATTCTCTAGTGGTTTTTCCACAAGGTTTTCAGTGACTTTAAAAACATCCAAACCCAAAGTCATCTCTTCAAGCACCATTTTGCTACGAGGTTTAAAGTCTTCCATGTAACTTTCCTCGAGGAATGTCGCATGTGTGGAGACGAAGACTTTATTTTGTTTCGGATTATAAAACAGGCCACCTTTTGTCCCTTTTGGATAGCCAACAAACAAGCACACTTCTGATCGTGACTCCAACTTCTTCGCTTCCTTATCCAGGACGTGTGCCAGACAACCCCAAATTCGAATATGATTCAAATTAGGTTTCCTACTCGTCCATAACTCAAAAGGAGTTTTAGGAATCGATTTAGAGGGAACGTTATTCAGAAGATAGCATGCAGTTTGTTTAGCATACCCCCAAAGTGAAGTTCCTTGGACATGTGATATCAGGACAAGGAATTTTAGTAGATCCTTCCAAGATTGAGACTGTATTATAGTGGGAAAGGCCGAAGAATGTGGCAGAGATTCACAATTTTCTTTGACTTGCCGGATATTATCGACGTTTTGTAAAGGACTTCTCGAGCATTGCTGCACTGATGACTCAGTTGACCAAGAAAGAAGTCAGATTCAAATGGGACGCTAAATGTGAAGATGCTTTTTAGGAATTGAAAACTAGACTGAAAAGCGCACCAGTCCTGACTATACCCGATAGTGAGGAGCCATATGAGGTATATTCTGACGCCTCGGGGAGTGGACTCGGCTATGTTTTGACGCAAGGTGGACGCGTTGTAGCTTACACATATCGCCAATTGAAGCCACATGAACGGAACTACCCTACTCATGACTTAGAATTAGCAGCGGTAATATTTGCTTTAAAGATATGGAGATTTTAACTCTATGGAGAAAAGTTCCAGGTCTTCTTTGACCATAAGAGTTTGAAGTACTTGTTTAATTAGAAAGATCTGAATTTCAGGCAGAGAAGATGGTTGGAATACATGTAAGATTATGACTTCACGCTGCAGTATCATCCGGGAAAAGCTAATGTGGTAGCTGATGCCCTTAGCAAAAAGGCTACAGGAACTTTAGCGTCATTAGCTTTGGAAGATTGGAAAACAACTGAACTAGTAAGCGATTATGATCTTCAGTACTATGAGGATTATAACCAGGCAATGGTGTATAATATGATTTCCACACCGGCTCTTGTGCAACAAGTTAAGCAGAATCAGTGGTAGGATCCTCATTTTTAAGGAATCTGGATTCAAGTTCAGAACGGAGAGCAACTTGAGATTGGAGAATCCGGGAAGACGGAGCACTATACTTCAGAAACCAGTTAGCTATTCCTAAGGTGGATGAGATCAAGAAGACGATCCTGCATGAGGCCCATAAGTCGCGTTACGCTATTCATCCTGGAAGCACCAAGATGTATCAGGATCTGAAGAGACAATATTGGTAGAGAGGTATGAAGAAAGACATTTGTGAGTATGTCTCAAAATGTGTAACTTGTCTCTGGATCAAAATTGAGCATTAGAAACCTACAGGAGAATTACAGCCTCTACCTGTTCCAGGATAGAAATGGGAACACATCACGATGGATTTTCTTATGGGACTTCTGAGGACTGAGTAGAAGCACGATGCCATCTGGGTGGTGGTGGACAGGTCGATGAAATCTGCACATTTCATATCGTTTCGTGCGACGTATTCCTGGAAGATTCTGGTTGAATTGTACCTGGAGCACATCGTGAGACTTCACAGGGTGCCGTTATCCATCACATTCAATCACGACACTTGCTTTAACGCAAGGTATTGGAAAAGTTTCCAGGAAGCCATGATAACAGAATTGAACTTCAGCACAACATTTCATCCTCTGACTGATGGGCAATCTGAAAGAGTTATTCAGATTCTGGAGGATATGCTTCGTGCTTGTATTCTGAATTTTGGTAAAAATTGGAAGAAACATCTTCACCTTGCTGAATTTGCTTATAACAACAACTATCAGGTTAGTATCGGCATGGTACCGTTTGAAGCTTTCTATGGTCAACCTTGTAGATCACCTGCTTCTTGGTTGGAACCAAAGGATTGACTTACTACTGACCAGAAGTTATTCAAGAGAATAACGAGAAGATAGCTCTTATTAACAAACGATTGTTAACAGCTCAAAGTCATCAAAAGAGCTATGCTGACAGAAGGCATAGACCTTTAGAATTCCAAGAAGGCAACTTTGTTTTGTTGAAGGTTTCCCCACGCAAAGGAGTTGTTTATTTTGGTGTAAAAGAGAAACTTGCGCCAAGGTACGTTGGACCATTCACGATCGTGCAGCAAGTTGGTATCGTAGTGTATCGTCTGGCTTTACCGCCTGAGTTATCTCACGTGCATGACGTGCTCCATGTCTCCATGCTTCATAAATGTCAACCTGATCCGGAAGCCGTGGTGCAATGGTATGACGTTCCGATATAGTATGACGCGACCTATGAGGAGGCACATACGAGGAAGCACCACTTCAGATTCTTAATCGGAAGATGAAGAGTTTGCGTCATTGTGAGATCCAATTAGTGAAAGTTTTATGGCAGCACCATGGAGTTGAGGAAGCGACATGAGAGCTGAAAATGACGATGCAAGAGCGGTACCCGCATCTGTTTTCACTTTGAGGTAACTCCTAATTTCGAGAACTAAATTCTTTAAGGGGGTGGAGTTGTAACACCTCGAAGAATTAAATGAGATTAATTAAGGTAATTAAGATTTATTAGTGTGCCTAATCTGGTTTAATTAAATAATTATGTTCAATAAATGTTTCTGATGTGTAAATTTAAATGATTCTAAGGAATTTAAATTATTTTCAGTAATTATATTTTTACCCCAGAAGTGTGTGTAGACACATTTCCTGGACTGTATTTTTAAATATTTAGACACCTATTTTTTCTTTTTCTTTTCTCCTTTGCCTTTCCTTTCTTTTTCCATGCACACTCTCTCTCTTCATTATCGTCCCTCTCTCTCTCTCTCTCTCACTCTCGTTCTCTCACTCTCTCTCCCATTTTTTTCTCAAATCAACTGGATCTTGAACCAAAGAAGGCTTTAAAGAAGTTTTCAACGTCAAGAGAAGGATTTGAGGTAAGATTTCTGAAAAAAAAACCTCTCTTGAATCTTGGATTTTCGGATTAGAAAACTTATTTTTGGTTCGAAATGGATTTTGATGGTTTTTGAGTAAAATCATGGTAGAAATTAGGGATCTTGGGTTCTTTAGACTTGATTTAGTAACTAGAACCTGGATTTGATTGTTTCCCCTTGAAATATTTCGAATTGGAACTCGGTTTGTAGGTTTTGGCTAGATTTTCTTCGAATCGGCCCTATCGGTCGAGTTGTTAGGCTCCCATCGTTCGACCTATGCGGTCGACCGGATTGCACACCACCGGTCGATCGATGGTGTTGCCCAGCTCTGTCACCGGTCGGCTGGTGTACATGGGATTTGACCCTGTTCTGTCTAAAAATACTGTTTGGACCTCAATTTTTGAAAAGAACCCAAATTAGCTTCATTTGGAGATCTAAAGTGAATGAATTACCATCTTTAATCCGTGTTTTGAGATCAAAACCCTTGGAATGATGATTTGAAACATGAAATGGTTTATGAAACCAGTAAATGAATTATGGCACACTAATAGGAAATCAAAGGCTATAATTGAGACTGAATTGCTTTAGGAATGAGAATTGGATCCTAAATTGTTGTTTTATATCAGTGCTAACTAAGGACTCGGCTTGTGGGGCTTTGAGGTAGTGAACGCCAGAATAGTGCAACGCTAGCCACAGGTTTGGTACTTGCGAGGTAGGATTTTCTTAGCCTTTTTCTTTGATAGCCTGATTTTAAAAGAGTTTGGGCCTTGCAAATGTTTTGAAGAAAGGGGCATGTTTGCGAAAGAAAAGCATTTTAATACCATAGCTTGATTTTAGCTATTGGAATTATAATGAATTATTTCAGAAAGTTTAATGAATGATTTCTTAAGATAAGAGATCTTGCAAATCGGTAAACCGGCTGATTGCCTAGATACGATATGGAGAGTGTATCCTTGGGGGCAGAACCCGAAACCCGGTCCGGGGGTGATAAGGCTTGTGCTTGTGGTTGTGTAAGTAATTTATCATAGTATAAATTACTTGCTGATGCCTGTAATACAGAGATTTTCAGTTATATTTCCTTTCAGAAAAGGATGTGAGGTTCCAGCTGTTGTGTTGGAACTGAATATCTTGTTTACTTATTCATTTATTTATATACTTGCTTACTCATTTATTTATCTGTTTATAAAGTTATTTCAAAATACATCCTATTGGGCCTTTCGCTCTCGTTTTATTGTTTTATAAATATTAAACCCCTCTCAGGCGATTCTAGGAGTAGTGCGGAGTAGCTAAGTTAGTTGCTACTATCCGATTAAGAGAGGGTTGTGTTCTTCATCCTTGTGAAAAAAATGTAAGAATTGTAAATTCTGTAAACTCTGAACTTTGGATTTCTAGACTGTGGTTGATGTCTGTAATGTTATTTACATGTTCATGTATGTACAATACTGTAGATACTGTGGGTGAAGCCCTGAACGATGCCAGAGGCTTAGTTATAAACCTCTTGTAATTAGAAAGTGCGGAAGACCCCGTAACTTTCTTGTAATTTATTTTCAGCTAAATAATGGGACTCGTTTGGAGATTTCTTTAATATTTTACTTTTGATTTTGATTATTATGATTATAAATGTTTAATTATTTTCCTAATCATGTTTAACTCCTAATCGAGCCTCCACATCACTAACCCCGGCTGCGGGGCGTGACAGGAAATCCCCAGCAAGCTGCATTTTGTAGGGCCGGCAATATGGGTCACGACATGACGATACGACTCGAAAACGACATGAATTTTACGGGTTAGGGTTGAGAAAAAAGAGGTTCGGGTCAGAATTGAGTCGACCTGAAATTGACACGAAAAATACGGTTCAATTCCGGGTTGGACCCGCCTAACCCGAACACGACACGAAACTCGTAAAAAACTAAAAAATACATATATTTTTCATTTCATATTTTAAATTTTATTATGAACTTGTGATATCATGATAATTATACTCAAAATCTTATACTATTATTTGCTTAATATCAATGGATGTTATTGTAATTTAGTGTGTTATGAATTTTAAGTTATTTCTAATATGTAAAAAATTAAATAAAAGTATACAATTTTTGTGTCAATTCCGGGTTCACGGATCAATTTCGTGTCACGGGTCATTTTCAGGTCGTGTCGTGTCAACTCGTAAAGTGGTCGTGTCGTGTTTGTGTTGCGGTTTTTAAAAAATTTCGTGCACGGATCGTGTTCAGGTTGACTACAAATTTAAAAAAAATGATCAAAACACGACACGAACATGACACGTGACACGAATTGCCACCCCTAGCATTTTGAGATCTTGTGATTACTAGGGTATCGAAAAGATTGGATGGGTGGAAGAAAGCTTTCTTTTCTAAAGGAGGAAGATTAACTCTCATTTAGTGAGTTTTAGCATCTTTACCCATATACTTTTTATCAGTGTTTAAAATTCCCGTTGGAGTGGCAGATGCGATTGAGAAGCTAATGAGAGATTTTTTTTTATTGGAGGGTGATGACGGGTATTTCTACCAATAAATCAAGCACTTTCAAGCATGAATATTTGTAAGTCTTCAAGCATTTTTGTTAGTTTAATGTCTTTTGTATGCTTTTTATAAGAATTATAAATAAATGCGAACTTGGATGATTTTGCATGAAGAAAAGAAGAATATTTGCCCAACTTGTGAATCAATGCCAAGAGGAGGCGAAATAGGATTTTAAGACACAAAAGAGGAGGCTTTGGAATGCAAGAAAGCGGGCTACAGCGCGCAAAGGAATGCAAAGTCAGAATGGAATGCGCGCCCGCGCTCGAGCCCGCTACGCGCCCGCGCCCACATCCAGGGGCGCGCTCGCGTGCGCCCCACATCAAGGCGCGTGGCCGCGTGTGCGCCCACACCCAGGCGCGCGCCCGCGCTCCCAGAGCAGGAACGCGCGCTGCAGCGCGCCTAGATGATTGCCCCATGCGTTGTAGTACGCCCAAAGGCGCTGTAACGCGCCCCAGCCCGTAACAGCGGGATCTTTTTCCAAAAACGCGTGCCGCAGCGTGTTTCCACGCAGGCTGCAGCGCGCGTATGAAGCCCTAGCTCCGAAATGTTGTAGTATAAAAGGAAAGAGATGCCATTTGAGAAGGAGAGCCCGGAAATCTGAAGAAAACATCAAAAGGAGGCCGAAATATTTTTCCATGTTGAGCTAGATATTAAATCTAGGACTTGATGTAGTTTTATTTGAACTATGTTTTGAATATTTTGTTGATTGTTAATTTAATTTCGTTTTCAATTCATTTATGTTTCTCTATGCTTAATGCTTCTAATTTATTTGGCCAATGAGTTAGATGATTTTTAGATTGCAAATTTGATGCTCGAGAGAGATTGAGTTCTTTATCTAGATTTGAGAAACATAGTCTAGGTTGTAGTGAGACTGAGAGGAGATCAACGGTTAGATAATCAAATTAGGATTTAGGTCGTTGTGAGGCCGAGAGGCGATCAATATTCCTATTTTCTAATTCTAAAGGCGAAGCTTAATTTGTGTTTAAATATTCATTTCGAATAGGGATATTGTTTTGGGTATTTAAATACAATTTCTTGTGAGGCACTCGAGAGAGGTTACGAGATGACATTAGAGCCTTGATTAATGAATTGAACGGAATTGATTAGCGATTACATAATAGGATGAACATAGGAATAATAAAGCGAAATCAAGTCCCTAGACTATTTGTGTATAGATACTTTATTTTTATTTTCTTATATTTATTTTGTTTTAGTTCTTAATCATCATCTTATTAGGTTGCCTAGATAAAGTTAAGTTACAATAATGACGGTACTTAACGGCAATTCTAAACCCAATCCCTATGGAGACGATACTCACTCACCCTATACTCAAAACTTGACACCGTACGCTTGCGGAAATTTATTATTATACAAAAATATTAAGCATCAGAGGGATTCTCATATGATAACTCGTCTCACTTGGTGACTTGGGAACAAATGTGTAAATCAAAAGAATTGGGAGGTTTTGGGAATCAGAAACATCAGGAAGAAAAACGAAGCCCTGCTAGCAAAATGGCTATGGAGGTTTCTGCTGGAACCAGAAGTATTGTGGCATAAGGTTAGCCTTGGGAAGTATGGGTTGAGTAGGAATGGTTAGGACTCGGGGGAAGCTGTGAGAATGACAAGCAGATGCCCTTGGAAATCAATTCTTTCGGTGGCTGATTTTTTTTCCAAAGGGTTAAATAGAATATAGGATTGGGTGAAATTGTTAGATTTTGGGAAGATTGTTGGAGTGAGAGTGAACCTTTGTGTTCAAGATTTCCTGCCCTATATAAGATTTCCTCATTAAAAGAGCAGCCAATTGTAAGATTTATCTTTAAAGATAATTCTTTAAGTGACAGCTTGTGGAATTTTGGGTTCATAAGGAGACTAACGGACAGATAATTGAGGGAGGTGTCAGAATTAACAACGATCGTGGAGAGGGTCAGAATTCATAGCTCGATTCAAGACAAGAAGGTGTGGAAGCCGGACACTAACGGGATATTCTTAGTCAAATCACTTTTCAATTCATTGACATGTGATCCTTCATTTACGCGATTCCCTTTCTTCGAAAATATATGGAAATCTCGGGCTCCCAGCAAAGTTAAAGTCTTATGTTGGTTGATTGCCCTTAACAAAGTGAATTCTCATGAGCCGTTGCAACATCGAAGCCCATTTATTTTGATATCTCCAGGGTGGTGTTTCTTGTGTAGGAATGATGAGGAGACGACTGTTGCGTAATTCCGTAAGTGCACGGATCGTACAAGTAATAAAGTGTATCGGAGTACAAATATCGTTCCCACAGAGATTGTGTTTAATTTGTGTTAAATATCGAAATTGAATTATCTCTAAAATTATTTGAACAACCGATTTCCAAGAAAGAAAAAAAATAACTAAATCTAAAATTAAGAAAATTAAACAAAATAACTAAAGAAAACTAATAAAATGCTCTAGGGATTCAATTTCACCTAATTATGTCACTGAGCATCCATTAATCATCTCAATTGCATTGTCCAGTTGAATAAAAGCCAAAATCTCGTAAACTCTCCAAAAGCCCCTCCCGGTAGTCAATCAGAAATATCCTACATCAATTAGTAAACTATATTCCTATGATTATCAATTAATTAGGATTCATTAGGTTCTCGAATTTCGTTAGTGGCTACATAATCCTAGCTGGTATATTCCTATTCGCTAAAATTACGTCACTCCATGATTGGCCTAGCATGTAAATTCACCTTCCGGTAGTAATCTATGGCTTTCTAATCAACTAATTGGTGATCAATCAACTAGAGGCATTAAATCACATAGAGTAATTATCTAACATAATTTAGACAACACAATTAATTTGAATAAATGAAAAATCAAAGCCACACAAACCAGGCAATATTGAAACCCTAGAACAAGAAAAATCAAACCATAATCACAAATAAAAATAAACAACCCCAATAATCAAGCATTTTTAGAGATTATAAAAATAAAGAGAATAAAGATGGAAAAGAAATCACCAAATGGAGGTGTCACAAACTCCAAAACCTCTTCCCTAAATCTTTATCTTCCTCCTTTTTGAAGATCCAAAATGCCCTCTTCAATAGTGTTTATAAAATAAAATTATATAAATCTAAAACTAAAAATAACTCAAAAAAAATAAAATCCTACAACTCTAAAATTGTTTTTTTTTCCTTTTCCTTCATTTCTCTCTTCCCCTCTTGTTTTCTGTGGCTGTTCATTGCTGGGAAGAGTTGCTATCACCAAACCGAAATTGCCTTTAATTACACGCACAAAGGAGAGAAGAAACCTAGACAAGTGGCAGCGCCGGATTGGGAGCAAGGAGATAGTGGGAGACAAGCTTGCCACGTGGCGTGAGGAGAATGGCTGGAGCAGTAATTTATCTGCCTGAAACTCACGGAGAGAAGAGTGAATATCACACACGCATCTTGACCCCCCGTTTCTTAATTTGACGGCTGAGATGGAGAATTTAGGATCCTTTAACACTCACGAGCATGTGAAAATTATACAGCTGATTCCCAATTCAAATTTTTAAACTTTTTCTTCGTATTTTCGCCCCCAGTTTGCTCCAAAATAACATTTTAACTGACTTGACACCAAATTCAATTACACAAACGAGAAAATTAATTATTTTGGAAGGGAAACTAAAATAAAAATTACTAAAACTAATCTAAATAGACTAAAATAAAATAAAATAAATTTAAAATGAAAAGTATTCATTAAAACTTAAAATAAAGTAAAATAAGTTAAAATAAGTTAAAATCTCAAAAACCAGTCATTTTAAATGCACAAAAATAGTGAAATAACTCTATTTTTAATAGAGTTATCAACGACTGATCACTTGTTTCTTCACAGTGCTTATTCCAAAAAGATTTGGATTCTCTTACTTAGAGAGTTTTGGTTTCCCTTGGGTGACTCCAGAAAGATATTCTGAAGTGATGATCTTTTCCCTTCCATCTGGATATAGTCAAAGGGGGTTGATAATGTGGAGGGCTGTTTTAGCTTATATGTTGTTGGTCCTGTATAGTGGGAGCTTGGTTCGGTTGAGAATAACTCTTCATCTTCTCTCCTAGTTTTCTTTTGTTAATTTGTTAATTTATTAATAAAGTCTCATTTCTTTTAAAAAAAAAAGATGTTCTGATTTTCTAAACTCAACAACATGAATTCGGGTTCTTTCAATCCATATAAACACGAGTTTAGAATTAGTTCAAAGTGGTTCATCATTTCTTTAGGTCAAGATGGGGTTATATCAAGTTTGAATAGGTTAAGAAGAATCGTAGATTCTTTCTCTCTTGTTCTGTTGATGCAGCCCATTGGTTGAGTGATGTTTTGGGAGTTGTGTGCAAGCCGGAGGACGGGCAGGGTTTCAAACGCAAGTTTACCAATTCATCAATGACTATATTGGTGGAGATTTTGTCAAATGCAGGGGGAGAATTTCTAAAGATTATTACAAGGGTTCAAGGTTGGGGTGGTTAAGAATTTGTTTCTTCCAGGAGATAGAGCCAGAATGGGTTGGTCGACTTTGAACGCTAAACTCGACGTTATCCTGGGAAGGAATTCAAATGGTTCTTCCTCTTCTGTGAGAAGGGGTCGTGAAAAGGAGATTTTCAGGGAAGAAAGAAGAACTACAGGGGTGATAGATATAGTGGGGACTCAACACCAGAGAAGGGTGGTGCACAATCCACATAAGCAGGTTCCTCCTCAGAATCTTGAACAAGAAAGGTTAAGGAAAGCTGGTCCATCCGAAAATAAGACAGTTGAGATAGATAAATCGTGGAAAACGGCAGTGGTGGTTATCAGGAGGAGTGCGGATACATAATGGATGGTTTTAAAGGGAATGATCGGTAGCAGACTGTCAAGGCCGGCGGAGGTGGTCCCTATGGCGCCAGATAGAGCTATAGTTTGGTGCAAAGACGAAGCAGAGAGAAGCATGCTTTTGATCGAAAAGACTCCCTTTTGCAAGAAAACCCAGTAGTGAGAATGGAGCCGTGGTTGATGTTTTCTCATTGAGAACATGGGCATATAGAAGCTAGGGACAGTTGGATAGGTATTGAGGGCTTACCCCTGAATTTATGGAATTATCATGCTTTTAAGGTCATAGGAGAAGCTTGTAAAGGCCTTTTAGAAGTCGCAAAGGATACCTTAGATCATTCCTTCTTATTGTATGCTAAGATTAAAGTCAGAGCATTTAAAAAAGGACTTATGGCACCTATACTGGGGATCCCTTGCCAAGGCGAGAGGATTCACTCGGGTCTCTTTAACTTGGAGAAAAATCAGAACCATTATCATTCCAACAGTAGAACAGGGGGGCTGAATATTGAAGGGTTAGCACATAAGAATGAAACTCGAAATAATGAAGATTTTGGAATCTGACTCGTGATCCATGGAAGGAAGTCTAAAGAAGAAGTTATGCTTGGAGAGGCAATAGGGGACGATTTTCGGCAAACAAGACCACCAGCATCAATGGTGGCTGTGGCGACAAACGAGATGGAATCGAAGAGGCGCCAATAAGCTCCAAATTTGAGTTTTCATTGACATGGGTACCACGTGGAAAGATGGTCGTGGCGGAGGATCCATGCGTTCCTGAAAGTTCGTCCCACGTGGTGACATTTCCAACACAGCCACCGTCATAAGAGGATGTGGGAAACTTGAGGGAGACAAGAGTTAAAAGAGACGTATTACGGTTCATTTCACCGATTTGAATTTATAATTTAAATTTTAATACAATAAAAAGCTCTTAAAAATAATCACATTTAATTTTTTTATTACAGTAAAATTTTTTTTACGTAAAATCACATTTTAATTCAAATTAAAAACTTAAGTCAGTAAATTAAATGGACTTGAGTCGCGGAACCTATCAAGTTTTTTTACAGCCTAAAAAGAGGAATTTATTGCTGTCCAATAAATTTAGAATTCTAGGACAGGTTGTTGGGAATGGTGTCCTAGAAGCATAAGATGTAATAGGATATTTATTATTTATTTAATAAAAGAGTTTATTCATTATTTTATGTGCATATATTTATGAATATTTTATGAATATCAATGATTATTTATGTAACCTTAAACACTATATATAAGTGTTATATACGAGAGGATAATGTTTAAGGATAATAATCAAAAA
>NW_010367325.1:259515-268334 GCF_000414095.1 Morus notabilis | reverse complement strand
AGTCAAAATTGGACTACAGGATAAAGGATGATTTTCTCTTCCTTCCCTATCCAGTATTGGTGCCACACACAGGGATGGGAATCCCTAGCATGGCCGGCCACAAGGGATAAGGGATAGAGGAGAATTTTGGTTCGAAATTCAAATTGGAGATAGAGATTGGATTCTTTCTAGAAGTTTGACTTCTACTCTATAAATATTATTTTTAAGACAATTTTCGGAATGGTTTTTTACCCTAATTTTAGAGGTAGCCGAAATTTCTCTATAGAAATTTTAGAAACAATTTTTCAGCCCTAAGAGTTAAGGCTGGCCGAAATTCTCAAGAGAGAAAGGAAGAAAAAAATTTTTCTCCAAAAATTCCACATCGTGCATGTGATGGTGTTTGTGGAAATTCGAGTGTTTATGGTAACCCGTTTTGTCTCATGTGTGCCCACACACACGTCTTCGTGGATTCTAGGAATTCACGTGGAAGACATTGGTTTTCTAAACACAAAGATTGGAGCAAGGACTGTTCGTGGTCAAAGAACTCAAGTTATCATCCGAGTTGGCTTCCAGGTATTTTTCCTGATTGAGTTCTTGATATATATAAGTTAATGAGATTAATTTATTCGTGCATAAATTAATATAATCTATAGAGTATCTCAAAAGTTTTATGAAAATTTTTGTTATACACGATCCGCCTCTTCCCCGCACCACCGTGCTTCCGCACCAGGATTCGATTCGGCAACCAACACAGGTAAGGTGAACAGAGGGAGATGACATTACTAAAAGTAATCAAGCCCACTCAGATATTGGGCCTATAGTAGTAGGGCTTACTGAAGGTAACTCGATAGTAGGAGGAAGGAAAGAAGATTCCAGTAAGGCACTTTCTGAACCGACTAAAAGTTTTGACAAACCAATTGGGCTCTCTGTGGAAGCCCAAAAATAAGTCATATTTCATAAGGGCTAAGATTAAAAAATAGGAAGATGGGCTTCAAAAGAATATTCCCAAAAAGCCAATTTTACAGTATTCAAGTGATGGTGAATTGGAAAATCGTAAGATTAAGGAGACGTTTGGTTCATGGATTAGAATTATGATATTAGAATTATTTTTGATTTACGTGGGTTTTTTGTGAGAGAAAACATTGTATCGAACCACGAACCACGATTCGAATCAGGCTACGAATCCTCCAACTAAACAACTCATAAACAATTCCCTTTCTTTTACCGAAGACTGAGAAGATTCAAGAAATCCCATGCAGATCCAGTCGAATTAAGGGGTGACAGGGATTCTAAAGAGTTTTTTTCCTAAAGAGGGTCTATCGGATTTTGACGGGGACATCGATTTTCCTCCACAAGGTGGGTATGGATCGGATGAAGAAAGCGGATCTCGATCAAGTACCTTTTTCTGTTCGTCGGAGGAGGGCGAAGAGGTGGAGGAGTTGGAAGGTTTTGTTGGTGTAACACCCTGAAGAATTAATTGAGATTAATTAAGGTAATTGAGATTATTAGTGCGCCTAATCTGGATTATTAATTGAGTATTAATTAATAAATGTTTCTGACACGTGTGAATTTAAATAGTTTCAAGGTATTTAAATTATTCTTAGTAATTTATTTTAACCCAGAAGTGTGTATGGGCGCATTTCTGTACTGCTCTTTTAAAATACTGATACTTGTCAATTTTCTTTTCTTTTCTTTTTCTTTTTCTTTTCTTCCTTTTCTTCTCCTTCCCGTGCATCTCTCTCTCTCACTTCTCTCACTCTCTCTCTCTCACTCTCCCGTGCTCTCTCTCACTCTTTCTCTCTCCCATGTTGTCCCCAAATCAAACGGACCTTGAACCAAGGAAAGATTTAAAGAAGTTTTCAATGTCAAGAGAAGGATTCGAGGTAAGATTACTGAAAGAACCTCTCTTGAATCTTAAGTTTTGAATTTCAAAACTTATTTTTGGTTAACCGGATTTTGATGGTTTTTGAGTAAAACTAGAGTAGAAATTGTAGATCTTGGGTTCTTTGGACTTGTTTTAGGACCTAGAACCCAGATCTAGTGGTTTTCCTTTGAAAATATTTTAATTTAGCACTAGATTTGTAGGTTTTGGATTGATTTTCATGAGCTTCTCTCGCGCAGCTGATTCCACCGATCGACCTGTGCGGTCGACCGGATCACATAGAAACCGGTCGACCTATGCGGTCAATCGGATTACAAGCTGACCGGTCGACCGGTCTAGTCGACTGGTGTGCACACTACCAGTCGACTGGTAGTGTTGCACTGCTTTGTCACCGGTCGACCGGTTGACACGGGGTTTGACTCTGTTTGACCTGAAATTGCTGTTTTGACCCCTACTTTCAGAGAGAACCCAAATTAGCTTCATTTGGGGACTTGAGATAAATGGATTAGCATTGTGAATCCTTGATTTGAGATTGAAAACCCTTGGAATGATATTTTGAAACATGAAAATGGATTAGGGCACACTAATTGGAAACCTTGGTATCTAATTGAGATTGGATTGCTTTAGGAATGAGAATTGATCATAAAGTGTTGTCTTGCATCAGTGATCGCTGAGGATTCAGACTGAAGGGGCTTGAGGAAGCGGAAGTCAGAAAAGCCAACCCTAGTCCCAAGTTTGATATTGCGAGGTAGGATTTCTATCCCTTTTCTTTGTGAGCCTGTTTTCAAAAAGGATTTTGGCCTTGAAAATGTTTTAAAGAAAGGGATTGGTTTATGAGAGAAAAACGCTTTGAAAACCATGGCTTGTTTAGTCATGGAACCTCATGGCTTTCACAGGCATGGGGCCCGCGGCTTGAGTAGTTCGTGGGGTCATAAAAATGATTTCAGAAAGTTAATGAATGATTTCTTAAGCAAAGAGATCTTGTGAACTGGTAAGAGAGTCTATTGCTGTAAGCCTAGATAGGATGCGCATAGTGCGTCCTCGGGGGTAGAACCCGAAACTCGGTCGGGGTAGGCGAGGCACTCGGTTAGGTAAGTAATTTGTATTAATTACTTGCTGAAGCCTGTAAAACGGTTATTTTCAGTTATATTTCCTTTGAGAAAAAAGACGTGAGGTTCCGGCTGTCTGTTGGAACTGAATGTCTATTTATTTACGTACCCATTTATTTATTTACTTGCACTTTATCTATTCATTTATTTTACGTCTTTGTAAATAACATCCTACTGGCCTTTCGCTCACGTTTTATGTTTTAAATGTATTAAACCCGTCCCAGGAGACTCTAGGAGTGGTGCGGGGTAGCGGAAGATTGCTACTGTTAGATCAAGTGAGGATTGAGTTCATCCTCTTAGACAAATGTAAGGAATTTGAGAAATTCTATAAACTTATGTAATACTTAGATTAACTAGACTGTGGTTGATGTCTATTGTAATGATTATTTACATGAGCATGTATGTACGATACTGTATGTCCTGTGGGGTGGAGCCCTGTGTGTCAGAGGCTTTGAAATTCTGTAATTTATTTATATTTTAATGCAGTTACGTGGGGCTCGTCTGGGAATCTACTTTATTAACCCCTAATCGCCGCGGCCTGGTGGGGGGGGGGGGGGGGGGCGTGACAAGAGTGGTATTAGAGCCCTATATTAAGAAACCCCAGGATTGTACATACA
This sequence comes from Morus notabilis, assembly GCF_000414095.1. Lineage (NCBI taxonomy): Eukaryota > Viridiplantae > Streptophyta > Magnoliopsida > Rosales > Moraceae > Morus > Morus notabilis. Next base: position 264,747 of record NW_010367325.1, on the reverse strand, counting down.
TGTATGACATCTGTAATCCATTGAACAGTCTAGTGTTATTTCAGTTAAAGGAAATGGCACCTCGCCGTGGGCCCGCTAATCAGCCGGTACAACAGAATCAGGGATTTCTGGATGCCATGTATGCTGCCTTTCAAGGCATGGCCACAAGAGCTCAAAATGAGCGGCCGGTTGAGGATAGGAACCAAGGGTACTTCTAGAAATTTAGGCGTGCGCCTATCCCCTCGTTTAATAGTGAGGGAGGACCCCAGGAGGCAGAGTTCTGGTTAGACTCCATAGTCAAGCATTTGAGTACTATGCGAGTTAGAGATGAATACTGGGTGGAATTTGCGGTATATAAGATGGAGGGCTTAGCGAATACTTGGTGGAAACAGGTCAAGAGAAGAATAGATGTTCCAGGACTGACTTAGGAGCAATTTGAAACCCTGTTCAATGAGCAGTATTTCCCTCAGAGTTATAGGGATGAAAAAGCGCTAAAATTCATGTCTCTACTGCAAGGTGATATGTCTGTAGGGGAGTATGAGGTCAAGTTTAATGACTTATCCCGGTTTGCACCATCTTTGGTGGAATTTGAACACCTTAGATGTCTTAAGTTTGAGAAGGGCCTCAAGAACTCGGTGAGGAGACCATTGGTGGCTTTGAGAATCCAGAATTTTCGAGATTTGGTGGCTGCTGCTACTAAGGTGGAGCAGGATAACATAGCTAATCACCAGAGTAAAGAACAAGCGGGAAGAGTTTCAGTTTCTAGGGGACCATCTATTTTCGGCGGGCCACAGCGGAGTGGTAGAAGGAACCGCAACTAGGGACAGCCTAGTGGGGGAGTGGTTAGTGGTGGCAGTAGTTCGTCAGGAAGTGACATAAATGCTCCATACAGGCCCAGGTGTCACCATTGTGGGCATGTGGGTCATATTAGGAGGAATTGTCCTAATTGGCCACCGGCTCAACAAGCCCAAAGTGACACTTTCTACAGTCAAGAAGGGCCACCACAGTATATGCCACCATATCAGCCACAACAGATGCCATACCCTCATATGCCGACTTATCAACCACTTCTGTTTACACAATTCCGGCCTCAAGCGCCGAGACCGGTACAACCACTTCCACCACAACAGTATAGGCCTCCGACCCAATGGCCTAATGTTAGTGACAGAGGGAAAGGGAAAGTACATGGACAAGTTTATACCCTGGCGGGAGGCAGCTCTGGAGGTCAGACCAGTAATGCGGTGGTTGAGGGTATGGTTCTAATCTCTCATTCTTTTGCTCACGTGTTGTTTAATACAGGTGCCACACACTCATTTATATCAAGTTCTTTTGTTCGGGCTTTGAAACTGAAATCTGAGAATTTAGAAGTCCCGATGACTTTGAACTCTCTACTGGGATGTGTGGAGGTAATGAGTGTGTGTAAATCATGTGAAATCACGATTGGCGGTGAGCGATTGAGAGCAGATTTGATTATCCTTCCGATGAGCCTGTTTGATGTGGTCCTCGGAATGGATTGGTTGCCAGAATACAGAGCAATTGTTGATTGTTACCATAGGAGAGTAACTTTCGTGATGAATTCCGGAATAGTGATTTCTTATCAGGCGGATATGAACCCAGTCCTGGGGGAGCGACTGTTGAAGTATAGCGTTGGGGGACGGAGGAACTTGGCATGTTTTTCTTCTCTTCTTGCTCTAGAAGGTGAACCCGAGATAACTGGAGATAGTGCGGGAATCCCTGTACTGGATGAGTTTACAGATGTATTTCCTGATGAGCTACCTGGTTTACCGCCAGATCGGGAAATTAAATTCTGTATTGATTTGGTTCTGGGAATGGCACCTATTTCCATTCCTCCATATCGGATGGCTCCGGTGGAGATGAAGGAATTAAGAACGCAGCTTGAGGAGCTGGCAGAAAAGGGATATATCCAGAATAATATTTCCCCTTGGGGTGCACCGGTGCTATTTGTAAAGAAGCACGACGGATCTCTTCGGTTGTGCATTAACTACCGTCAATTGAATAAGGTAACTGTGAAGAACAAATATCCACTACCGAGGATCGATGAGTTATTCGATCAGTTGGGTGGGTCACAGTTCCACTCTAAGATTGACTTGAGGTCTGGGTACCATCAGCTGAAAATCAAGGAGGAAGACATTCCGAAGACTGCTTTCAGAACTCAATATGGACACTTCGAGTTTGTTGTAATGCCTTTTGGGTTGACGAATGCCCCGGCTGCATTCATAGACTTGATGAACCGTGTTTTCCGGCCATACTTGGATCAGTTCGTGATCATCTTCATTGACGACATACTGGTTTACTCGAAGACTTGGGAAGAACATGAGCAGCACTTGAGAATTGTTCTTCAGACTCTTCGAGAACACCAGTTGTATGCTAAGAAGGAGAAGTGTGACTTCTGGCTGATAGAAGTGAAGTTCCTTGGGCATGTGATTTCTAGACAGGGAATTTCTGTAGATCCTTCCAAGATCGAGACTGTGCTACAGTGGGAAAGGCCGAAGAATGTAGCGGAGATTTGTAGTTTCCTCAGACTTACAGGGTACTATCGGTGTTTCGTGAAAGACTTCTCGAGTATTACTGCACCGATGACTCGGTTGACCAAGAAAGAAGTCAGATTCCAGTGGAACGCCGAATGTGAAAATTCTTTTCAGGAATTGAAGGTCAGACTGACAAGTGCACCAGTCTTGACTATTCCTGATAGTGAGGAACCATATGAGGTGTATTCTGACGCCTCGGGGAGTGGGCTTGGCTGCGTCTTAATGCAAGAGGGACGCGTGGTAGCGTACGCATCTCGTTAATTAATACCACATGAACGGAATTACCCCACTTATGATTTGGAGCTTGCAGCGGTAATATTTGCTCTGAAGATATGGAGATGTTATCTCTATGGAGCAAAGTTGCAGGCCTTTTCTGACCATAAAAGTCTGAAGTACTTGTTTACTCAGAAAGACTTGAATTTCAGGCAAAGGAGATGGGTGGAGTATATGGAAGATTACGACTTCACTCTACAATATCATCCTGGAAAAGCTAATGTGGTGGCTGATGCCCTTAGCAGGAAGACGACGGGGACTCTGGCGTCACTAGCTTTGGAAGATTGGAAAAGGACTGAAGTGGTGAGTGAGTATGATCTTCAGTTCTACGAAGATCATAACCAGGCTATGGTGTATAATCTGATCTCTACACCGGATATTGTGTAACAGGTTAAGCAGAATTAATGGCAGGATCCACACCTCCAAGGAATTTGGATTCGGATCCAGAATGGAGAGCAATTTGAGGATTGGAGAATCCGAGAGGATGGAGCCTTGTATTTCCGCAACCACCTTGCTGTTCCTAAGGCGGGTGAGGGAAAGAAGATGATTCTGTAAGAGGCACACAAATCGAGGTATGCTATACATCTGAGAAGTATAAAGATGTACCATGACCTGAAAAGATAGTACTGGTGGAGAGGCATGAAAAGGGACGTTTGTGAGTATGTCTCAGAATGTGTGACTTGCCTCCGGATTAAAGCTGAGCATCGGAAGCCAGCGGGAGAGTTGCAACCTCTTCCTGTCCCTGGATGGAAATGGGAGCACATCACTATGGATTTTCTAATGGGGCTACCGAGAACCGAGCTGAAGCACGATGCCATCTGGGTGGTGGTTGATAGGTTGATGAAGTCCGCGCACTTCATACCGTTCCGTGCGACGTATTCTTAGAAGATTCTGTCAGAATTGTACCTGCAGCACATCGTGAGGCTACACGGAGTGCCGTTGTCTATCACGTCAGATCGTGACATGCGTTTTAATGCAAGGTATTGAAGGAGTTTCCAGGAAGCCATGGGAACAGACCTGAGCTTCAGCACAGCATTTCATCCTCAGATGGATGGGCAATCTGAAAGAGTTATTCAGATTTTAGAGGATATGCTTTGTGCTTGTAGTCTGAAATTTGGTGGGAACTGGAAGAAATATCTGCATCTTGCTGAATTTGCGTACAACAACAGCTATCATGCCAGTATTGGAATGGCACCATTTGAAGCTCTGTATGGTCGTCCTTGTAGGTCACCTGTGTGTTGGTTGGAACCAGAGGATCGACTGATCACTGGACCGAAAGTCATTCAAGAGAATAATGAGAAGATAGTTGTGATTCGGGAACGACTGTTGACAGCTCAAAGTTGTCAGAAAAGTTATGCTGACAGAAGGCGTAGGCCTTTGGAATTCCAAGAAGGCGACTTTGTTTCGCTAAAAGTTTCCCCATGCAAGGGAGTTGTTCAGTTTGGTGTGAAAAGGAAACTTGCGCCAAGGTATGTGGGACCATTCCTGATCGTGCAATGAATCAGAGTGGTGGCTTATCGGTTGGCTTTACTGCCTGAATTATCTCATGTGCATGACGTGTTTCATGTCTCCATGCTTCAGAAATGTCAACCTGAGCTGGAAGCTGTAGTGTAGTGGTTTGACGTTTCGATACAATATGACGCGTTGGACGAGGAGGCACCAGTTCAGATTCTTGACCAGAAGATAACGAGTCTGCGTCATCGTGAGATTCCCCTAGTAAAAGTATTATGGCAGCACCATGGAGTTGAGGAAGTGACATGGGAGCTTGAAACGATGATGTAGGAGCAGTATCCGCATCTGTTCACACTTTGAGGTAGGTTTTAATTTCGGGGATGAAATTGCTTAAGGGGGGTGGAGCTGTAACACCCTGAAGAATTAATTGAGATTATTAGTGTGCCTAATCTGGATTATTAATTGAGTATTAATTAATAAATGTTTCTGACACGTGTGAGTTTAAATAGTTCCAAGGTATTTAAGGGCCAGTTCACTTCGTTGATTCGAGTTTATAATTTGAGTTGAGATGTGATTTTATGTGAGAACTTTTTACTGTAGCAAAAAAGTTAGATGTGATTGTTTGTGAGAGCTTTTTACTGTAACAAAACTCGAATTCTAAACTCAAATTGATGAAGTGAACGGGGCCTAAATTATTCTCAGTAATTTATTTTAACCCAGAAGTGTGTATGGGCGCATTTCTGGATTGCTCTTTTATAATACTGACACTTGTCCATTTTCTTTTCTTCCTTTCCTTCTCCTTCCCGTGCATCTCTCTTTCTCACTTCCCTCACTCTCCCGTGCTCTCTCTCACTCTCTTTCTCTCCCATGTTGTCCCCAAATCAAACGGATCTTGAACCAAGGAAAGATTTAAAGAAGTTTTCAACGTCAAGAGAAGGATTCGAGGTAAGATTACTGAAAGAACCTCTCTTGAATCTTA
>NW_010367325.1:236877-259353 GCF_000414095.1 Morus notabilis | reverse complement strand
CGGGGTTTGACCCTGTTTGACCTGAAATTGCTGTTTTGACCCCTGTTTTCGGGGAGAACCCAAATTAGCTTCATTTGGGGACTTAAGATAAATGGATTAGCATTGTTAATCCTTGATTTGAGATTGAAAACCCTTAGAATGATATTTTGAAACATGAAAATGGATTAGGGCACACTAATTGGAAACCTTGGTATCTAATTGAGATTGGATTGCTTTAGGAATGAGAATTGATCATAAAGTGTTGTCTTGCATCAGTGATCGCTAAGGAGTCAGACTGAAGGGGCTTGAGGAAGCGGAAGCCGGAAAAGACAACGCTAGTCCTAGGTTTGATAGTGCGAGGTAGGATTTCTATCCCTTTTCTTTGTGAGCCTGTTTTCAAAAAGGGTTTTGGCCTTGAAATTGTTTTAAAGAAAGGGATTGGTTTGTGAAAGAAAAACACTTTGAAAACTATGGCTTGTTTAGTCATGGAACCTCATGGCTTGCCCAGTCATGGGGCTCTCAGTTTGAGTAGTTCGTGGGGTCATAAAAACGATTTCAGAAAGTTAATGAATGATTTCTTAAGCAAAGAGATCTTGTGAACTGGTAAGAGAGTCTATTGCTGTAAGCCTAGATAGGATGCGGATAGTGCGTCCTCAGAGGCAGAAACCGAAACTCGGTCCGGGTAGGCGAGACACTTGGTTAGGTAAGTAATTTGTACTAATTACTTGTTGAAGCCTGTAAAACGGTTATTTTCAGTTATATTTCCTTTGAGAAAAAGGACGTGAGGTTCCGGCTGTCTGTTGGAACTGAATGTCTATTTATTTACGTACCCATTTATTTATTTACTTGCACTTTATCTAGTCATTTATTTTACGTCTTTGTAAATAACATCCTACTGGGCCTTTCGCTCACGTTTTATGTTTCAAATGTATTAAATCCCTCCCAGGAGACTCTAGGAGCGTTGCGGGGTAGCGGAAGATTGCTACTGTTGGATCAAGTGAGGATTGAGTTCATCCTCTTGGACAAATGTAAGGAATTTGAGAAATTCTGTAAACTTATGTAATACTTGGATTAACTAGACTATGGTTGATGTCTATTGTAATGATTATTTACATGAGCATGTATGTACGATACTGTATGTCCTATGGGGTGGAGCCCTGTGTGTCAGAGGCTCCGGAATTCTATAATTTATTTATATTTTAATGCGGTTAAGTGGGGTTCGTCTGGGAATCTACTTTATTAACCCCAAATCGAGCTCCACGTCACCCACCCCGTTTGGGGGGGCGTGACAGTTGGGCTTGAAGAAGTGAGACTTCTTACAACAGTTGAAAATTCAGAAGAATTAGTTGTCGAGATTGAAAGGGGCAGTAACGTGCTGGGTTCTAATAGAGAATATGCTCTAAGCCCTAATATCCTTCATATGGCCCAGCTAGAACTAGTGGCACCAGAGGAGTGGAAGGAAGATTTGGAGGGCAACTTGGAAGGAGGAGTATCGGCAGACTGTGCCTTGGGAGATCTGGTCGGGGGGGGGGGGGGGGGGGGGGGGGATCTAAACTTGAAATTGAATAACAGGAAGATAGCTCCGGTTAATCAGGACAACACTCTAACTGTTGAAATCCCGAATCTAGTGCATATAAATCAGTTTCCTGATTTACGATAAGTTGTTTCCTGATTCATTTTTAATTTAACAGATCACTTTCCTGATCTCTAGGCCATAACTTTAGGAAAGTTATTTTCATAATTGTATTATAAATAGACTTCATAATTGTATTATAAATAGGAATTCCATGTACAGAATATTTTGAATATAGAAAATAGAAAGCAACGTTTTTTCTTTCATGGTATCAGAGCCGAAGATTTTCTAACCTTGGCAATCAATGGCGAGTTTAATGTCCTTGGAGACCATTGGTGAGACGACGACGGAGGTCACCAACACCATGACGTCGAATGGGTCCGAGAACTCCACCTTCCAGTTCTCGGTTGAGAAACTCAATGGGAAAAACTTTTTCGAATGGGCTTAATCGATCAAACTGGTGATCGATGGAAAAGGCAAATTGAGATATCTCATTGGGGAAACGAAGAAGCCATCCTCAACTGATGCCTCTCTTCAGAAGTGAAAATCAGAAAATTCGATGGTAATCGCATGGTTGGTCAACTCAATGTCACACCCCCAAACTGGGGTTAGTGACGTGGAGACTTGTTTAGAAACTTAAACCTATTTAAAAGAGTGATTAGCAAATAATGTTGCAAATATTTTAATTTTTCAAATCCGAAACATCCAGGTATTTCCAAACAAGCCCCTGCAATCAAGAGAAATTTAATTTCAAGAAAGGTGGTGGAATTTCCAACCAAACTAGTTTAAAACCACGTCCCTGGTATCAAGTCAGGAATTCCCACATGTATTTAGTATACATGAATATAAACAAAAGTAAATACGACATCAACCACAGTCTAGCAATATTTAAGTTTTCAATCCATAATCTTTTATACATGCCTTAAGATAAAAGATAAGAGGAAATACAACTCTTCACTTCCCGAGGACGAGTCCACGTCACCGGTAGTAGCTACCTACTCCGCATTACTCCTCGCGTCGCCTAGAGGGGTTTAATATATTGAAAACATAATAAAAGTGAGCGAAAGACCTAGTAGGATAAAATTTTATAAAGCATTTAAAATAAAGGTACTCACGGTCCGAAGATATACACCCAGAACCGGTCATCCCATTTTAGAAAAGGAAATACTCACATAGTAGAAAATGTATGTGTAATGAAAGTGTGCAGCTCATCATACCACTAAATAAGAAGCGGTAAATGTCTGTCTAGTGAAAAGTGCAGAGCGATAATTCCACTAAACAAGAAGTGGATCCGTACGGGTTTCAGGACCTACCCCCAAGGATGCGATTCCCACATCCCGATCTCTGAGGCCACCATGCGTTGTATCATTCCTTAAAATATTTCATTTTAAGAAATGATACTCTTTAAAATCTCATTTCCAAAATCATTGGAAAACTTAATAGCATTCTCATGCTATTCCTTTGAAATCATTTTCTTTAAACATGTTTTGTTCTAAAATATTTTTATTGGCTAAAATCATTTAAAGTAAGGCTAACAAGGATATGGACAAGAATATCCTACCTTTGGAATGTCCAACCTGTGGCTATCCTTACGTAGCCCTAGCTCTGCTTGCCCTTGAGGCTCCAATTCTAATCGTGCCACTAACTTTCCCATCGAAATCAACAATTTAGATTTTGATCTTCTCACCAAACATTCTCATTTAATTAGATGCAATTGTATCATATTAGTGTGCCATAGTTTAAAATCAATGTTCATAAACAATTCTTAGTTCAAATCATGATTCTTTGACAATGGAGATTTATTCCAGAGAATGGAATGGAAAACAAGGATTCATGTGGCTAATCCACTCATTTTGAGTTCTCAAATGAGGTTAGGTCAATCCCACATCGAATTTCGTGGTTAAAACAGGGTTTTGGGCTGTTTAGGGTCGGGTTCAGTGGGAACTGGTCGACCGGTGACAGAGGAGTGTAACTCCACCGGTCGGCCGGTGGAGGGGTGACCGGTCGACCAATGGGGAAGTTTTCTAGGGCCAGCCATGGCCGATCCGTGTGAAACAAAGCCAAATCCTAAAATTTTAGGTTTGATTTTGACATATGCTCAAGGGAAATGCATAGATCCAGTTTCAAATCAACAAATAGGGTCCAAAGAATCAAAAACCCCCAATTTTCATCAAGGTTTCATCAAAATGCATTCGAAATCCATTCAAAAATGAAATCTAAACTAAAAATCACCAAACTCGACTAAAACGAGTTCCATAAGGCTAAATTAGAAAATCTAAAGTAAGTTTCAAAGAGTTTTACATCGATCCAAGCTTTGATGTTGAAAACCTCTTGGAAACCTCCATTTTTGGTTTAAATCCGGCCCTTGAGAAAGAAAACTTTGAGAGAGAGAGGGGGAGAGAGAGCTCGAGATAGAGAGAGGGAGAGTGAGCTCGAGGGACTGATAGGGAGAGAGAGAGTGTGTGTGTGTCGAGACAGAGAGAGAGGGAGAGTAACGTGAGGAAGAGAGAGGAAAAAGAAATAAGGAAAAAGAAAAGAAGAGAGAAAAGGAGAAAGAAAAATTGGAAAGAAAATATTAGGGAAAATAAATAAAACAGAGAGGGGTGAAACTGCAAATACCAAAATAAATTTAAAAGTTCATGATTAATTAAGAAAATCAATTCAGGCACACTAATACCACAATTATCATAATTAAACAAGTTTAATTCCAGAGGGCGTTACATTCTACCTCCCTTAAGAAATTTCATCCCCGAAATTGAAATTTACCTCACGATATGAACAGATACGGATATCGTTCATGCATCATCGTTTCCAATTCCCATGTTGCTTCCTCAACACCATGGTGTTGCCACAACACCTTCACTAACGGTATCTCATGTCGACGTAGGCTTTTCATCTTCCGGTCAAGAATCTGTACAGGTGCTTCCTCGTAAGTCGTGTCATATTGGATCGGCACGTCATACCATTGCACAATGACTTCTGGATCGGGTTGACACTTCCGAAGCATAGAAACATGGAACACATTGTGTATGTGAGACATTTCTGGAGGAAGATCAAGGCGGTAAGCAACAACACCTACCCGTTATGTGATCTGAAACGGCCCAATGTACCTCGGCGCGAGTTTCCCCTTCACACCAAAAGGAGTAACTCCTTTGCGCGGAGAGACTCTTAACAAGAAAAAATTACCCTCTGAGAACTCTAAGGGTCTACGCCTCCTGTCAGCATAACTCTTCTGACGACTCTGAGCCGTTATCAGTCGTTCCCAAACCACGACTATTTTCTCATTATTCTCATGGATAACATCCGGTCCAAGGGTCAGTCAATCTTCTGACTCAAGCTAACAAACTGGCGATCTGCAAGGTCTGCCGTACAACGCCTCGAATGGTGCCATCCCAATGCTACTCTGATAACTGTTGTTATAGGCGAACTCAGCTAAATGGAGATACTTCTTCCGATTTTCACCAAAATCTAGAATGCAAGCACGAAGCATGTCCTCCAAAATCTGAATAACTCTTTCAGATTGTCCATCGGTCTGAGGATGAAATGCGGTGCTGAAATTCAGTTCGGTTCCCATGGCTTCTTGGAAACTTCTCCAATATCTAGCGTTGAAACGAGTGTCATGATCCGATGTGATAGACAACGGAACTCCGTGAAGTCTGACAACGTGCTCCAGATACAACTCTACTAGAACTTTCCTAGAATACGTCGCACGAAAGGGAGTGAAGTGCACGGACTTTGTTAACCTATCCACAACGACCCATATGGCATCATGCCGATGTTTAGTCCTCGGCAATTCCATCAGAAAATCCATCATAATGTGTTCCCACTTCCATCCAGGAACAGGAAGAGGCTGCAGTTCTCCAGCAGGTTTCTGATGTTCAGTCTTGACTCGGAGATAAGTCGCACATTCTGACACGTATTGGCGAACATCCTTCTTCATACATCTCCACCAATATTGCCATTTGAGGTCTTGATACATCTTGATACCCCAGGGTGAATGGCGAACCTCGATTTGTGAGCCTTGTGAAGGATTGTCTTCTTTATCTCATCCACTTGAGGAACAACAAGGCGATTCCTGAAGTAGAGTGTTGTATCTTCTCGAATATTCCATTCGTCCAGTTTTTCTCCATTCTGAACTCGAGTCCAAATTCCCTGAAGATGCGAATCCTACCATTGGTTTTGCTTGACTTGCTGTATAAGAGTTGGCGTTGAAACCAAGTTGTACACCATAGCTTGGTTAGAATCCTCGTAATACTGAAGATCATAGTCACCTACAATTTCACTCTGTTTCCAATCTTCCAATGCCAAAGATGCTAGGATTCCTGGAGTCTTTCTGCTGAGAGCGTCTGCTACTACGTTGGCTTTTCCAGGATGATACTGCAAGGTGAAGTCATAATCCTGCATGTATTCCATTCATATTTTCTATCTCAGATTTAAGTCCTTCTGAGTGAACAGATACTTCAGACTCTTATGATCGGAGAAGATCTAGAATTTTACTCCATAGAGGTAGCATCTCAATATCTTGAGAGCAAAAATTACAGCTGCTAACTCTAGATCATGTGTGGGGTAGTTCTGCTCATGTGGCTTTAGTTGACGAGATGCATAGGCCACAACATGTCCATTCTACATCAGAACACACTCAAGTCCTCATCGTGATGCATCGGAATACACCTCGTATGGCTCATTGCTATTAGGAATCGTCAGAATCGGTGCACTGGTTAGCCTAGTCCTCAGTTCATGGAATGCATGTTCACAATCGGCATGCCATTTAAACCTGACTTCCTTTTTAGTTAACCGAGTCATTGGAGCAACAATACTCAAAAAATCCTTTACAAATCGTCGATAATACCTCGCAAGTCCTAGGAAGCTTTGAATTTCAGCTACGTTCTTCGGTCATTCCCATTGTAGCACCATTTCAATCTTTGCGGGATCCACTGAAATTCCTTGTCCAGATATAATATGTCTAAGGAACTTGACTTCTATGAACCAGAAATCACATTTCTCATTCTTTGCATAAAACTGGTGTTCTCGAAGAGTCTGGAGAATGATCCTCAAATGTTGCTCATGCTCTTCCCAATGAAGACTATCATAAACTGGTCTAAATACGAGCGGAAGACTCGATTCATCAAATCCATAAAAGTGGCGGGAGCATTCATCAATCTAAAAGGCATTACTAAGAACTCATAATGCCCATAGCGAGTTCTGAAAGCTGTTTTTGGAATATCATCTTCCCTAATCTTCAACTGATGATACCCGGATCTCAAGTCAATTTTTGAGTAATACTGTGATCCTCCCAGCTGATTGAACAACTCATCGATCATCGGCAATGGGTACTTGTTCTTCACGGTAACCCTATTCAATTGTCAGTAGTCTATGCACAACCGAAGGGATCCGTCGTGCTTTTTCACAAACAAGACAGGTGCACCCTACGGGGAAGTGTTGTTTCTAATGAATCCTTTTTCTGCCAACTCGCCGAGTTGTTTTCTTAGCTCTTTCATCTCCGCAGGCACCATTCGGTACGGAGTAATAGAAATCAGAGCTGTTTCCGGAAGTAAGTCGATGCAAAACTCGATCTCTCAATCAGGCGGTATACCAAGCAACTCATCAGGGAATACATCCGCATATTCATCGATCACGGGGACCTCAACATTCTCCCCGGCGATACCAGATTCACCCTCTAATGCCGAAAGGAATGAGAAACAAGCTAAATTCTGCCGTCCTCTGACACTATGCCTCAGTAGTCGTTCTCCCGTAACTGGGTTAACACCTCCCTGATACGTTACTATCGTGCTAGAATCGGTAGTCAAAGTAACTCTCATACGGTGGCAATCAACAATCGCTCCATATCTTGACAACCAATCCATTCTAAGCACTACATCAAACTGATTCATGGGAAGGATTATCAAATATGCCTTTAATTTCTCAATTCCAATCGTGATCACACACGACCTACATATGCTAGTCACCTCCACACACCCCAGTGGAGAGTTTATGAACATTAAAATCTCTTGATCATTGGGTTTCAAACCCAAAACTTTCACAAAAGAAGTGGAAACAAAAGAGTGCATAGCACCAGTGTCGAACAAAACTCGTGCGAAAGAGTGAGAGATAGGTATCATACCCTCAACAACTGAGTTTCTGGTATGAGCTCCAGAACTTTCCCCGGCCATAGTATGCATCTGCCCCGGTGCTTTCCCTTTTCCTCTCTCGTTGTTGTTAGGTCTCTAGTTCCCAGGCCTGTATTGTTGTTGCGGTGGGGTAGACTGTATTGATACGGAAGCCTGTGGCTGAAAATAAGAGTAGTTCGGTGGATGAAAGATCGGTGTAGGAGGAATTGGTATCTGTGCAGGCAACTAAGGCTGATAGAAAGGCGTGAACTGTGGAAGTCGGTCTTGACTATGAGCAATACCCCTTTGATTCTGCGGTGATTGCTGGTTCTGTTGGTTCACTTGTTGGCCCCTAAGAGGACAGTTCCTTTTGATATGCCCTAGCTCTCCACAATGGTGGCACTTGAAGCTATAGGGTCGACTCTTCCCACTTCCCGAAGAGCCACTGCTACCACTAGGCACTCCCCCACTACCTTGCCCCTGATCACGACTTTTTTATGTTACTCCTTTGGTGTCCTCCTGAAGCTTCTCAATCCTGGAGGAAGGCGATGTGCTCTTGTTCAACAGAGATGGCTGCTGCAACCAGGTCACTATAGACACGATACCTTAAAGCTACCACTGATTTTCGGATCACACCCTTAAGACCTTTCTCGAACTTTAGGTACTTCATGCGCTCCGATTCAATCAAGGAAGAGGCAAAATGAGATAGCTCATTGAACTTAGCTTCGTATTCCCTCACTGTCATACCCCTTGCTGTAGGCCCATGAATTTCATAGCCTTTTCATCTCAATAACTTTGGGGAAAGAATTACTCATTAAAGAGCGCTTCGAATTGCTCCAAAGTCATCCCCTCTACATCATGCATTCGCCGGATATGCTTCCACCACGCACCTGCAGGACCTTCAAACTTAAAAGCTGTGAACTCCGCCCAATACTCATCCGGTACTCCCATGGTACTTAGATGCTTAGACACCGATTCGAACTAATACTCGGTTTCCTGGGGCCTACCCGCGCTAGTGAATGCGGGAATTGAGCTACGCCTGTACTCACAGAAGTAGTTCTGTTTTCTGTCATATGCAGGACGTTCATTTTGGGCTCTAGTAGCCATCCCCTAGAAGGCGGCGTACATGGCTTCCATGAATTGCTCATTTGGCATCGCCGGTGGGTTAGGGTTTCTATGGCGCGGCGGCATTCTTTTATCTGAAAAGAAAGCTAGACTGTTTTAGTGGTTTCCTGATGTCATTCATGTATGCATAATTCCAAACCATAAGGTTCTAAACCAAGGTCTCTGATACCAAGTCTTGTCACGCCCCCAAACCGGGGTTAGTGACGTGGAGGCTTGTTTAGAAACTTAAACCTGTTTAAGAGAGTGATTAGCAAATAATGTTGCAAATATTTTAATTTTTCAAATCCAAAACATCCAGGTATTTCCAAACAACCCCTGCATTCAAGAGAAATTTAATTTCAAGAAAGGTGGTGGAATTTCCAACCAAACCAGTTTAAAACCACGTCCCTGGTATCAAGTCAAGAATTCTCACAGGTGTTTAGCATACATGAATATAAACAAAAGTAAATTCGACATCAACCACAGTCTAGCATTATTTAAGTTTACAATCCATAATCTTTTATACATGCCTTAAGATAAATGATAAGAGGAAATACAACTCTTCACTTCCCAAGGACGAGTCCACGTCACTGGTAGTAGCTACCTACTCCGTACTACTCCTCGCGTCGCCTGGAGGGGTTTAATATATTGAAAACATAATAAAAGTGAGCGAAAGGCCTAGTAGGATAAAATTTTATAAAGCATTTAAAATAAAGGTACTCACGGTCCGAAGATATACACCCGGAACCGGTCGTCCCTTTTTAGAAAAGGAAATACTCACATAGTAGAAAATGTATGTGTAATGAAAGTGTGCAGCTCATCATACCACTAAACAAGAAGTGGTAAAATGTCTGTCTAGTGAAAAGTGCAGAGCCATAATTCCACTAAACAAGAAGTGGATCCGTACGAGTTTCAAGACCTGCCCCCAAGGATGCGATTCCCACATCCCGATCTCTGAGGCCACCATGTGTTGTATCATTCCTTAAAATATTTCATTTTAAGAAATGATACTCTTTAAAATCTCATTTTCAAAATCATTGAAAAACTTAATAGCATTCTTATGCTATTCCTTTGAAATCATTTTCTTTAAACATGTTTTGTTCTAAAACATTTTTATTGGCTAAAATCATTTAAAGTAAGGCTAACAAGGATATGGACAAGAATATCCTACCTTTGGAATGTCAAACCTGTGGCTATCCTCACGTAGCCCTAGCTCTGCTTGCCCTTAAGGCTCCAATTCCAATCGTGCCACTAACTTTTCCATCGAAATCAACAATTTAGAGTTTGATCTTTCTCACCAAACATTCTCATTTAATTAGATGCAATTGTATCATATTAGTGTGCCATAGTTCAAAATCAATGTTCATAAACAATTCTTAATTCAAATCATGATTCTTTGACATTGTCGATTTAGTCTGGAGTATCGAATGAAAAATAAGGATTCATGTGGCTAATCCACTCATTTTGAGTTCTCAAATGAGGTTAGGTCAATCCCACATCGAACTTCATGGTTAAAACAGGGTTTTGGGCTGTTTAGGGTCGGGTTCAGTGGGAACTGGTTGACCGGTGACAGAGGAGTGTAACTCCATCGGTTGGCCGGTGGAGGGGTGACCGGTCGACCGGTAGGGATGTTTTCCAGGGCCAGCCATGGCTGATCCGCGTGAAACAAAGCCAAATCCTGAAATTTTAGGTTCGATTTCGACATATGCTCAAGGGAAATGCATAGATCCAGTTTCAAATCAACAAATAGGGTCCAAAGAATCAAAAACCCCCAATTTTCATCAAGGTTTCATCAAAATGCATTCAAAATCCATTTAAAAATGAAATCTAAACTAAAAATCACCAAACTCGACTAAAACCTCTTGGAAACCTCCGTTTTTGGTTTAAATCCGGCCCTTGAGAAAGAAAACTTTGAGAGAGAGAGGGAGAGAGGGAGCTCGAGATAGAGAGAGGGAGAGTGAGCTCGAGGGACTGATAGGGAGAGAGAGTGTGTGTGTGTGTCGAGACAGAGAGAGAGGGAGAGTAACGTGAGGAAAAGAGAGGAAAAATAAATAAGGAAAAAGAAAAGAAGAGAGAAAAGGAGAAAGAAAAATTGGAAAGAAAATATTAGGGAAAATAAATAAAACAAAGAGGGGTGCAACTGCAAATACCAAAATAAATTTAAAAGTTCATGATTAATTAAGAAAATCAATTCAGGCACACTAATAAACCACAATTATCATAATTAAACAAGTTTAATTTCGGAGGGCTTTACACTCAATGAAGCCTTCAATCGGTAAAACCTATATGTTCCTCGCAACAGCAAATGAGGTCTGGGATGCCATTCGAGAGAGATACTCTGATGTGGAGAATTCTTCCTAAATATTCGAGATGAAGACTCAGTTATGGCAGACGAGACAAGAAGAAAGGGAAGTCACTGAATACTACATAGAGATGAAGGCTTTTTGGCAGAAACTCGATCTGAGTTATGAAGAAGAATGAGAATGCTCTGGAGACAACGCGAGATTCAAAAAGAGGCTGGAGCATGAGAGAGTTCTCGAATTTCTGGATGGACTCAACCGAGAATTAGATGATGTGAGAGGAAGGATTCTTGGTCGGAGACCGTTGTCCTCAATTCGTGAAGTCTTTTCAGAGGTGAGACGAGAAGAAAACCGGGGCAAAGTGATGCTGAAACTCCCTTCCTCCTCTTTGCCGACTAGCTCTGGATCAGAAACCTACATGCTAATGACAAAAAGGGGACCGAATGGACCAAGCCAGAGTCAGCAAAGAAAAAAATGCTAGTGTGAGCACTGCCACAAGACTAGTCACACAAAGGATACTTGCTGGGAATTACATGGGAAACCGCAGACTGGAAGCCACGGTAGATGAACAAAAACTGAGGATATCAAGCCTCGGTTGATGATCATAAGAAGAGGAAAATTGATGTCAGCAGCAACGACTTTCAAGCAAAAACTCCATTCAATTAGGAACAAATGGAGAAACTTTATAAAATGTTCTCAAACTTCCAATCTACTAGTCAGTCCTCCAATAATGTGTCTTCTGGTTCATTAGCCTACAAAGGTAATTTTTTAAAAGCCTTGAATACTGTCTCTCAAAACAGAATTCCTTGGATTATCGATTCCGGTGCATCTAATCATATGACCAGTAATTATCATATTTTTTCCACATATTCACCTTGTGCCAGCAACATCAAAGTAAAAATTACAGATGGTTCCCTCTCGATGGTTGCAGGAAAAAGGATAGTAAAATCTCTGATTCTGTAACCCTAGAATTTGTCCTTCATGTCCCAAACTTATCTTGCAATTTGTTATCAATTAGTCAATTGACAAAAAATTCCAACTGTTGTGCTAAATTTTTCCCCTCTCACTGTGTTTTTCAGGACCTGTCATTAGGGAGGACGATTGACAGTGCTAAAGAATGTGAGGGACTCAACTACCTTGATGAGGCCAAGGCGAGGGGGCAGCTTCAAACTGCAATTTGTGATTCTGCATCTACTTTTAGGGATAGTGAAATAATGTTATGACATTTTAGAATGGGCCATCCTAGTTTCCAGTACATGAAACACTTGTTTCCTTCTATTTGTTCCAATAAAAATATTTCTGTTTTTCAGTGTGAAATTTGTCAGTTTGCTAAACATCAACGTACTTCATTTAAAAAATCAAAGTACCAACCTTCCAAACCATTCACTATGATTCACAGTGACCTATGGGGTCCTTCTCGTATTTCTACTCCTACTCACACAAAATGGTTTGTGACGTTTATTGAGGATTATACTAGAGTCTGTTGGGTTTACCTCCTAAAAGACAAAATAAATGTCCGAGAAGTGTTCAAAAATTTCTACTCCATGGTCCAAACGAAATTTCAAACTAGAATTTAGATGTTGCATACAGATAATGGAATAGAATACTTTAACTCTATCTTAAGAGATTTCCTAATATCAAATGGAATTATAAACAAAAGTTCATGTGTCGACACTCCACCACAAAATGGAGTTTCCGAACGAAAAAAACTTGCTAGAGTGGCCCGAGCCTTAATGTTTACTGCCCATATGCCTAAAATGTTCTAGGGAGATGCTATCTTAACATCTACCCATCTCATCAATAGGATGCCTAGTCGAGTCCTTTTGTTTGACACTGTTGGAAAATATTTAATTCCGACATCGTACGACTCCACTAAAAGTTTGATGCCGAATAATCTCTCGATTCATATGCGCTATTTTCTGATGGTGTTAATACAATTTATCACACGGTTCATAGAATAAATGCATTATTATCCTTCGTAAATATCAGTGATCAGAATGGTATAGAATATTACCGTTTTACCATTCCAATCATTATTTCCTCAACTCCTTTATTTGACTGTGAATAAGAAAGACATATGTTCGTAAGATGTCTCGCACATGTCACGATGTCTTAATCAATGAATAACATCATTGAATACCAGGCCTGGTTTATTTATTCACACACCCATCAATAAAGCATGAGGTGATATTATTTCTTACGAATTCCATATCTGTGAATCACATAACTCCAACTCAATTTTGTCATGATCCCAATAGCCGAGATGTTGTTCAAAACTGTGAACTAATCTCATTGGTGAATCAAAAATCATGAGAAATTAAGTCGAGTTATGTATTCACTTCAGGATTGAGATAATTATACAAATATACTTAAGTTGTGACAATTAGGTTTAGAGTTCTGTAAACGGTTTTTACTCTAACCTAATCAGTCACATGGTCTATTCAACATGTTGTGAACATGTCTAAATCAACCACAGAGTCCAACTCCCATGCCCCGAGACCAGCATCATATGGTTCGATCTAACAGTCATAATCGGATTCGATTGCCCAATCGATCCTAAGACTGCGAATATCTATTTTAAACTATATCATAAGAGTTTGTCCGGCAGGGTTTCCCTGACTCTTCTTTCGTTGATAACAGTCTATGGACTAAGCAATATCACTAACACTCTTGAATATGTATCAAAACATAACTTTATTTTATTTTATAAAATCAGCAAAACAATAATGTCTGACATTTGTCATTTCACAATTAACAAATTTCATCCTACTTTATGGACACATTTCCAACATGATATTCCTTTCTTGTTTCTAGCAACCTCCATACCAAGAAAGTAGCGTAAGGGTCCAAGATCTTTTATCTCGAATTCAACTGGCAGTCTAGTTTTCAATCTTGTCATCTCTATTGTATCATTTCCTGTCAAAATTATGTAATCCACATAGATAATAAGAATTGTACTCTTACCATCTTTGTGTCGATAAAAGAGGGTATGGTAGGTATGAGCTTGCCTATACCCTTATTGTAAGACCGGCTTTGTGAATCTGCCAAACCAGGCCCTTGGGAACTGGTTCAAACCATAGAGTGCTTTTTTTAATCTGTAGACTATCCCATTCTTCTTGTCTTTGTCGAATCCCGGTAGAAGATCCATGTAAACTTCCTCTTCCAAATCACTGTTGAGGAAGGCATTTTTCACGTCAAGTTATTGTAGATCTTAATCCAGGTTTGCTGCAAGAGATAGAATTACTCTGACTGTATTGAGCTCTGGGGAAAAAGTCTCATTGTAATCAATACCATATGTTTGAGTGAAGCCCTTTGCAACCAGTCTTGCTTTGTATCTCTCAATCGTCCCATCACATCGATACTTCACAGTAAACACCCACTTGCACCCCACTGAAGCTTTCCCTTCAGGTTTCTCTACGAGATTCTAAGTTTGATTCTTTTCAAGAGCTTGTATTTCCTCTGTAACTGCCTTTCTCCATTCTAGAATCCTCAAAGCCTCCTGTATATCTCTAGGAATCTTCTCTTCTGACAAGTTAGTAATAAAATCTTAGAGAGAAGGTGAAAAATGATTGTAGGAAACATAATTGGAAATGGGATGCTGAGTACAAGAACAAAATCCTTTTCTCAAAGCAATAGGACAGTCAAGATCACTAACCTCAAGTGATGAATTCAGTTATGATTCATGGTAAGGCTGTAGGTCCACAACGTTCTCTATTATTTGTGAGGCTTTTCACCAAGAATAAACATGTAACTCAGGTTGTTGTTGTGAATCTCCCCCTTTCCTAGAGTTGTCAATGTTCATGGCAGACTCCAGGTCATTTGTGATTGGTGTGGGTTCTTGTGTTTGCTCGGCTGGAGTGGGTCGATCAGCTGTTTGCTCGGTTGGTGTGGGTGGATCGGCTGGAAGAGGTAGGATAGGGCTTGGTGTGGGTTCCCAAAAAGCGATTTCATCCCCAATCTCCCCCTAAAGTGAATTTTTGTGGTAAAAGGGCTGGTTTTCAAAAACTGTGACATCCATAGTGACAAAGTATTTGCATTTTTTTTCAAGGAATGGCAATGGTACCCTCTTTGAGGGGCTAAATACCTAAGGAAAATACAAGGTAGAGCTTGGGGATCTAATTTGCTTTGGTTATGATCATGAACATGAACAAAAGACTTACGACCAAACACTTTGGGGGGGTAACGAACTTACACAAGAAGAATTAACATCTTATGCGTACAGAAAATGAAGTGGACATGAGAGAAAGCCAAGGAGATTGGAAGTTTAGGACACAAGTTATGGTATACAGGTTGGGAAAGGAATCGCAATGGAGTTGGTATTCTAGTGGACAAAACTGTGAAGGATGATGTAGTTGAGATTAAGCGAATAGGGGATAGAATTATTATGCTCAAATTGGTACTAGGAAATAAGTTCATCTACGTAATTAGTGCTTGCACTCCACAAATAGGATTGGATGCAGAAACTAAAGTCAAGTTCTGAGAAGACATGGATGACTTAGTGTGTCGTATAGGCAATGAGGATAGCATTTTCATTGGAGGAGATTTCAAAGGGCATGTTGGTAAGGATAGGGAAAACTTTGAAAGGATCCACGGTGGTTTTGGTTTTGGAGCTCGAAACGAAGAAGGAAAATCTATTTTGAAATTTGCATTGGGACATGATTTTATCATAACAAACACATTTTTCAAAAAAAGAGATTCTCACTTGATCACTTTTAAGAATGGGAGGAACTTGAGCCAAATAGATTATTTTCTCACAAGGTATAGAGAACGTTCTCTATGTAAGGATTGTAAAGTAATTCCTGGAGAAGCACTAGCCATCCAACATAGGTTAGTGATCTTAGATGTGAGCATTAAGCTTTGCTATAGAAGGACTAATGAGATACTAAAGAAGAAGTATATGCTTAATGCATGGAGAAAAAGTATTCTTGTCCCCATCTTCAAGAATAAAGGAGATGTGCTGAATTGTAACAATTATAGGGGCATAAAGTTAATAAGCCACATTATGAAACTTTGGGAGAGAGTTATTGAAAGGAGGTTAAGGGCCACAACTACAATCTCCGGTAACCAGTTTGGCTTCATGCCAGGCAGATCAACCACGGAAGCCATTTTTCTTCTTAGGATGTTGATGGAAAGGTACAGAGAAGCTAAGACAGACCTACATATGGTCTTTATAGATTTAGAAAAGGTATATGATAGGGTATCGAAAGAAGTTTTATGGTGGGTGCTAGAAAAGAGAAGAGTGTGTGTGAGGTATATCAAGGTAATTAAAGACATGTACGATGGGGTGGTCACGAGTTTGAGAACTGTTGGAGGCTACACGGAAGAGTTCCCCATTCGGATCGGCCTTCATCAAGGATCTGCTCTTAGTCCTTATCTTTTTACCATTGTGATGGATGAGTTGACAAGAGAAATCTAAGATAGAGTTCTCTGGTGTATGCTTTTTGCGGACGATATAGTTTTAGTTGATGAACATAGGGAAGGAGTTAACTGTAAGTTAGAACTGTGGAGACAGACTCTCGAGATGAAGGGATTTAAGTTAAGTAGGATAAAAACTGAATACATGCATTGTAGGTTTAGTAACACAAGCAATCATAGTGACGAAATTTCTTTAGATGGTATGGAGATTGGGGCTTCTAGGAAGTTTAGGTACCTTTGGTCTATAGTGCAGTACGAAGGAGATATAGAAGAGGATATTCAACATAGGATTAAAGCAGGGTAGGTTAAGTGGAAGAATGCTACGAGAGTTTTATGTGATGGCAAGATGCCTATTAAGTTGAAAGGAAAGTTCTATAGGACTGCAATCCACCCAGCTATGTTATATGGTGGTGAATGTTAGGCCATTAAGAGACAGCATATATCTAAGATGAGTGTGGCTGAAATACGTATGTTACGATGGATAAGTGGCCCTACGAGAATGGATCGCATAAGGAATGAAGTAATTCATAGTAAAGTAGGTGTAGCACCAATAGAAGATAAGGTGCGCGAAGGCCGCTTGAGGTGGTACGGGCATGTCCAACGGAGACTGCTAGAAGCACTAGTTCATGCTTGGGAGGACATTCTTATACCTAATACTTAGACGGCGAGGAGTAGACCAAGAATTACATGGACCGAAGTAGTTAGGAAAGACATTCTAGATCTAGGTTTTCAGGAAAGTCTAATTTTCAACAGAGTTGCGTGGAAAGTGAAATCCATATAGCCAACCCTAATTAAGTTAGGATTAAGGCTTGTTGTTTTCGTTGTTGTTATGGGCCCCACTGCGCAGGCCGGGACTTTTTGACAGCGTTTTTCTTTTTTCATTTTTTGAAGCCATTTTTTGGAGGCATGCTTAGAAAAATGTACGGATCGTGTCAGTAAAATTTCAGAACTTTTTGAGGTCATTTTTATTTTATTTTATTTTTTAAAGATGAAAAATAGAGAAAATCATAAAAAATAGAATATTCATCAAAAAATGGTTCCGCTTATTGCTTTAATTCCTAAAAATCATGTATTAAGTTTAGAATATAAAACATAAATAAAAATGTAAATTTTTTACCCATCCCGGCCCCTAGGTGCCCCACTACGCGGGCCGAGGGCTTTTTGATAGTGTTTTTCTTTTTTTCAATTGTTGAGGCCATTTTTTCCAAGCACGCCCAGATAAACGTAAAGATTGTGTCTATAAAATTTTAGATTTTTTTGATATCGTCTTTATTTTAATTTATTTTTCAAAGCCGAAAAATATAGAAAATCATAAAAAATAGAATATTCATTAAAAATGGTGCCGGTTGTTGCATTAATTCCTAAAAATCGTGTATTAACTTTAGAATATAAAACATAAATAAAAATGTGAATTTTTGACCCATTCCAGCCCTAGGGCGCCCCACTGCACGGGCCGGGGGCTTTTTGACAACGTTTTTATCTTTTCATTTTTTAAGGTATTTTTTCGTATGCATGCTCAGAAAAATGTACGGATCATGTTTGCAAAATTTCAGAATTTTTTCACGTCGTTTTTATTTTATTTTATTTTTCAAAGATGAAAAATAGAGAAAATAATAAAAAGTAGAATACTCAAAAAATAATGGTGCGAATTGTTGCATTAATTCTAAAAAATCGTGTATCAATTTTAGAATGTAAAACATAAATAAAAATGTAAATTTTGTACACCTCCTAGCCCCTAGGAGCCCCACTACGCGCGTCGAGGGCTTTTTGAGAACGTTTTTCTTTTTTCTTCATTTTTGGAGGCCATTTTTTGCAGGCATGCACAAATAAATGTAAGGATTGTCTCTATAGAATTTCAGATTTTTTTGACATCATTATTATTTTAATTTATTTTTCAAAGACGAAAAATATAGAAAATCTTAAAAAAAATCATATTCATCGAAAAATGGTGTCCTTTGTTGCATTAATTCCTAAAAATCATGTGTTAAGTTTACAATATAAAACACAAATAAAAATCTGAATTTTTTACCCATTGCGGCCCCTGGGCACCCCACTGTGCAGGTCGGGCTTTTTGACAGTGTTTTTTTTTCATTTTTTGAGGCCATTTTTTACAAGCATGCTTAGAAAAACGTACAGATTGTGTCTGTAAAATTTAAGAATTTTTTTACGTCGTTTTTATTTTATTTTGTTTTTCGAAGATGAAAAATATAGAAAATAACAAAAAATAGAAAAATGTACGGTCCGTGTCTGTAAAATTTCACAACTTTTTGATATCGTTTTTATTTTATTTTACTTTTCAAAGATTAAAAATGGAGAAAATCATAACAAATAGAATATTGATCAGAAAATGATTCTGCTTATTGTACTAATTCCTAAAAATCGTGTATTAAGTTTAGAATATAAAACAACGCATTTTCACGCAGGATACAGCGCGTGTATGAAACCCTAGCTCTGAAATGTTGTAGTATAAAAGGAAAGAGATGCAACTTGAGAAGGGGAGCCCAGAATTCTGAAGAAAACATCAAAAGGAGGCCAAAATCCTTCATCTTGGAGGTCCTTGGAAGCTCTGCAATGGATATTGGGTTTTATCTTCTTTCATCTATTTTTCCATGTTGAGCTAGACATTAAATCTAGGACTTGATGTAGTTTTATTTAAACTGTGTGTTGAATATTTTGTTAATTGTTAATTTAATTTCGTTTTCAATTCATTTATGTTTCTCTATGCTTAATGCTTCTAATTTATTTGGCCAACGAGTTAGATGATTTTTAGATTGTGAATTTGATGCTCGAGAGAGATTGAATTATTTATCTAGATTTGAGAAACATAGTCTAGGTTGTTCTGAGACTGAGAGGAGATCAACGGTTAGATAATCAAATTAGGATTTAGGTCGTTGTGAGGCCGAGAGGCGATCAATATTCATATTTTTCTAATTCTAAAGGCGAAGCTTAATTTGTGTTTAAATATTCATTTTGAATAGGGATATTGTTCTGGGTATTTAAATATAATTTCTTGTGAGGCGCTGGAGAAAGGTTGCGAGATGACATTAGAGCCTTGATTAACGAATTGAAGGGAATTGATTAGCAATTACATAATAGGATGAACATAGGAATAATAAAGTGAAATCAAGTCCCTAGACCATTTGTGTATAGATCCTTTATTTTTATTTGTTTATATTTATTTTGTTTTTGTTCTTAATCATCATCTTATTAGGTTGCCTAGATAAAGTTAAGTTACAATAATCGCGGTATTTAATGGTAATTCTAAACCCAATCCTTGTGGAGACGATACTCACTCACCCTATACTAAAAACTTGACACCGTAGGCTTGCGGAAATTTATTATATACAAAAATAATACGCATCAATAATGAATTTAATTAAAGTTTGAAATCTTTAATTAAAACATTATTAATACATGTCATTCCCATTTAGAATGGAACGGTGCTATCCGCACTGTTAATATGGTAAGATATTGAATGAGTGTATTTCGCATAATGAGATTGTGTGGAACAGGGACACAGACACAATATGAATTTCTAATAATTTCCCTTAAGCATAGAAATTCTAATTGAGTCTACCAATGGTCATATATAGAATGATCTTAATCCTGAGTTCTTAACAAACTCCTATTTGTGGATTCGTGTCTTTTGATTTACTCGGTACGGATTCTGAGATCCTGAATCCTATTCCTTGTATTTTGGAGACATGATGAAATAGGTAGCCGGGAATGTTATTATACGAGATGGAATCCATTCCTTCTTGAGAAAGAAGTAGATAAATAATTCTCTTGAGTGTTGATTCGGTACTTGGATTAGTAAGAGCGCTCTGGTTCATGAATGTGTTTTATGAATCACTATCCATTAGAGAATCAATGGTACTCAAGGATGAAGATATAATTAGAGAGGTTAACAGATTCTACCTGACTCTAATTATGAATTATTTGTGGAGAGTTAATCTATATGCAATGACTATATCAAATGGACACTTCACAGTTTAGAAGTAATTAATGTCTATAATTTTGAGAGTGCAATTCCAAGTTTATAGTGGAGTAACTATTGGAATTAATAGAATTAATTTATTAATTAAAGTGTTTAATTAATTATTAATTTTATTGGAGCTCGGGATTATAGGTCCATAAGTTCCCGCGTCATCCTTGTAATTCTACCAGACACAAAGGACAAAATGAGAATTTTAGAATTATGGAATTCTAAAAATTAAATTCTCGAAAAATAATTAATTGAGAATTAATTTGAATTTAAATAATGTGATTATTTAAAGTTTGACTTAAATTTGAATTTGAATTTGAATTGAAATTGGACTACAGGATAAATGATGATTTTCTCTTCCTTCCCTATCGGCAATTGGCACCACACACAAGGATAAAAACCCTAGGGTTGGCCGGCCCCTTATGGATTAGGTAGAGGAGAATTTGGTTCAAAATTCAAACAGGAGAGAGAGATTTGTTTCCTTCTAGAAGTTGGACTTCTACTCTATAAATAATGGATGATGAAAAATTGCGCTAGATGAAATTTTTAACCTAACCTAAGAGGGCTGGCTGAATTCCCTGAAATATAAAGAGAAGGAAAATTTTTTTCTCTCAAAAATTCCACATCGTGCATGCGTTGGTGTTTGTGGTAAATTTGAGTGTTTAATCAAACCTGTTTTGTCTCACGTGTGCCCACACACACGTCTACGTGGAATCAAGGAATTGACTTGGAAGACTTTGGTTTTCTAAACACAAAGATTGGAGCAAGGATTGTTCGTGGTCAAAGAACTCAAGTTATCATCCGAGTCGGCCTCCAAGTATTTTTTCTAATTGAGTTCTTTATATATAAATTAATGTGATTAATTTATTCGTGCATAAATTAATATAATCTATAGAGTATCTCAAAAATTTTATGAAAATTTTTGTTATACACGATCCGCCTCCCCGCCACACTTCCGCATTCGACTTTGATTCGGTTACCAACATGGGGCTCGTTTACAGATTTCTTTAATATTTTACTTTTGATTTTGATTATTATGATTATAAATGTTTAATTACTTTCTTGATCGCGTTTAACTCCTAAACGAGCATCCACGTCACTAACCCAGGCTTCGGGGCGTGACAGAGTGCTATCAGTGTTGGCTACCGAATCGAATTCGGATGCGGAAGCGTGGGGGAGGCGGATCGTGGATAACAAAAATTTTTATAAAACCTTTGAGATACTCTATAGATTATATTAATTTATGCACGAATAAATTAATCTCATTAATTTATTTATTAAGAACTCAATCACAAATAATACCTGGCGGCCGATTAGGATGATAACTTGAGTTCTTTGACCTCGAACAATCCTTGCTCCAAAGCTTTGTGTTTAGAAAACCAATGTCTTCTACGTCAATTCCTAGAATCCACGAAGACGTGTGTGTGGGCACACCTTAGACAAAACGGGTTAGAATAAACACTCAAATTTCTACAAACACCAACGCATGCATGATGTGGAATTTTTTTGGAGAAAAAATTTTCCCTCTCACTCTATGAGAATTTTGGCCACCTCTAAAATTAGGGCAAAAATTGTTTCAAAAATTGTCTCGCGCAATTTTCTATCATTCTCTTATTTATAGAGTAGAAGTCAAACTTCTAGAAGGAATCCAATCTCTATCTCCAAGATAAAGCTTGTTAATTATCTCCTATTTGAATTTGAAACAAAATCTCCCATTCCCTTATCCTTAGTGTGGCCGGCCACCTTAAGGAATTCTCATCTCTGTGTGGCGCCAATTTGCAGATAGGGAAGGAAGAGAAAATCATCCTTTATCCTGTAGTCCAATTTTGACTCAAATTCAAATTCTAATTTAAGTCAAACTTAAATTAATTTGAATTCTAAATTGAACAACTTATCAAATAAATTTAAATGGATAAATCTAGATGTGTTCAAATTTAAATTTAAATAATCACATTATTTAAATAATAATTAATTCTCAATTAATTATTTTCGAGTGTTTAATTTTAGAATTCT
>NW_010367325.1:211315-236771 GCF_000414095.1 Morus notabilis | reverse complement strand
AATTAATTAATTAATTCTATTAATTCCAATAGTTACTCTACTATAAACTTGGAATTGCACTCTCGAAATTATAGACATAAATTACTTCTAAATTGTGAAGTGTCCATTTGATATAGTCATTGCATATAGAGCAATCCTCCATAAATAATTCATAATTAGAGCAAGGTAAAATCCGTTAATCTCTCTAATTACATCTTTATCTTTAAGTACCATTGATTCTCTAATGGACAGTGATTCATATAACACATTCGTGAATCAGAGCTCTTACTGGTCCAAGTACCAAATCAACCCTCAAGAGAATTATTTATCTACTTCTTTCTCAAGAAAGAATGGATTCCATCTCGTATAATAACATTCCCGGCTACCTACTTCATCATGTCTCCAAAATACAAGGAATGAGATTCAGGATCTCAGAATCTGTACCGAGTAAATCAAAAGACACAAATCCATAAATAGGAGTCTGTTAAGAACTCGGGATTAAGACCATTCTATATATGACCATCGGTAGACTCAATTAGAATTTCTATACTTAACGGAAATTATTAGAAATTCATATTGTGTCTGTGTCCTTGTTTCACATAATCTCATTATGTGAAATACACTCATTCAATATCTCACCATATTAACAGTGCGGATAACACCGTTCCATTCTAAATGGGAATGACATGCATTAATGATGTTTTAATTAAAGATTCTGAACTTTAATTAAATTTATTATGAACAATATTTTTTATTATTATCCTTAAACATTATCCTCTCATATATAACACTTATATACAATGTTTAAGGTCACATAAATAATCATGGAATTTTCATTGATATTCATAAAATAGTCACAAATATATACACATAAAAATGATGAATAAACTCTTTATTAAATAAATAATAAATATCCTATTACATCTTATGCTTCTAGGACACTATTCCTAATAATCAGAGCCTTAGGTTTAAAAACCACAGGATTGTATATACATGTCTGACATCAGGAATGCACTAAATAGTCTAGTTTCTTTTTAGTTAAAGGAGATGCCACCGCGTCATAGATCTGTTAATCAACCGGCACCACAGAATCAAGAATTCATGGATGCTGCTTTCCAAGGGATGGCCACTCGAGCTCAGAATGAGTGACCGGCTGAGGATAGGAAGCAGAGTTATTTTCACGAATTTAGATGTGGGCCTATCCCCACATTCAACAGTGAGGGAGGACCCCAGGAGGCAGAATATTGGTTTGATTCCATAGTAAAACACCTGAACACTATGGGAGTGCCGGAGGAATATTAGGCGGAATTCGCGGTGTATAAATTAGAAGGCCAAGCGAGTACTTGGTGGAAACAAGTGAGGAGAAGGCTCGATATTGCGGGAATGACTTGGGAACAGTTTGAAGCTCTCTTTAACGAACAATACTTCCCTCAAAGTTATCGGGATGAAAAGGCAATGGAGTTTATGTGTAACGACCGGGAAAATTTTAGGCCTAATCCGGACAGTCCAGTATTTGATCGAAATTCTCTCCGAAACAGAAAGTCATAGAATTTTCAGCTTCATCAAGGAAATGTTATGTAGAAACTTTATGTACGGGGTAAAATTTCCCGAAAAGTGTAAAGTTATATACGAATATTTTTACAAAGAAAATTCGTAAATATCAGGCATGAATAGTGAAATATCAGTTAAAAGTCAGAAATTTTAGTGGGTATATTTTACTCATGAAAAACTAAAATATTTGCTATTTGACCAAATGGCCAGTTTAGAAAAAGAATAGAAATATTAGAAATAAGGAAAACAACAATAGTTCCTGAAACAGGATTTTCCCAAGTCAGTTAAACGGGGAAATTGCTTAAAACCAGTAGTGCGAGGGTACGCGTTTTGGGCAATTCTGAATCAATTAAAAAGAATTTCAGAAAAAGAAATTGACTAAAGAGATACCCAAGAGAATTGGGTTGAACATGAGAAGTTTGACCCATGGTACTCGACAGTCCAGAAAAGTAGTATAGAACTTGTACCAGGTGTGAGATTATCGGCACTGGAAAAAGACTCGTTTTGAATATTAAATTAAGTGTTAAACTTAAGTAGAATTAGTAAAATTAAATTAGAAATATTTATATAATATTCATATTAGTTTTAATATTGGCCTACGCGGGACATTAGAAGCCAAATCCAATTTTTTTTTTCTAAGTGTGGCCGAGAGAAGAGGGAAAAGAGGGAAAAGAGAGAAAATCAAGGAATCAACCGTTTTCACCGAAATTTCTTCCGTTCAGTATGGTATAAACGTAACCCGAGGCTTTCTAGCAAAAAATCTCAACTTCTAGAGGTCAGATTTCAGATCTTTCAAGAGAAATTGCATGCTTTTTCATTTTTGATGAATAGTAACTCATCTCGGAAAAACTCCGTAAAACTGAAAAACGAAACCGAAGTTTTGTCGGGGACTATGATAGGAGTCTAACGTGTAAGTTTTGAAACGATTGAACAAAATTTTTTGGATTAACACAAAAAAAATCCGAAAACCCTAGAAATGAAGAAAATGTGTTTTTGTTCAATTTATGTTGGGATTGGTGTTCAGGAATATGAATCCTAACTCCAGGTACTGAAATCGGAAGTAGAACGAGTTATTGAAAACTCAGGAAACGAGAAAAATAAGGTGAAACTATGCCAAAATTTCCTAAAATCTAGTTAGTAAGAAATGAGTTAGTAATTCGATTATAGAGAATGAATAACAGTTTTAAAGCTCAGAAATGAATAGATTAAGATTCAGAAACCGAGATACACAAATATGTGTAAATTGCCTCTTGAGCTAGAATTCGGCCTTAAGGGGAAAAAGTTCAGAAATGATTCGGAATAGGAAATTGATACCTCTTTCCATGAAACAGGTTTTGGCACGAGAGCCGAAGCAATAAGAAAGAACTTTTAGCAAGTAGGGATATTAGCAGATTATCTGTAAGTATAGACATATATGTTTGTCTGGACTCGAGTAAACCGTAGTTAGACTTAGAATTATAAATTTGCTTATGTTCCTAAGTCTATGTGTTTATACGTGTTTGGAGGGCTTAGTGTCCTAGATTGCAGATGGGCGACATATGTTTACCCTTGTGCACAGTTAAAGTATGCATGACGTATTATGCGTTTTATGTTAGCATGTGCGCGTAGAGAAACGTTGCATATCATTCAGTAAAGTTTTTAATACATTGAAATGAAAACCCAGAGTTCAATAAAGTAAAAGGCTGACGGGTCGTCGGCCTTCCAAGGGAGGAAAAATCTCAACGAGTAGAGATTCTGACTAGACCAGAGATTAAGCAGGGACCCAGGCCCACAGTAACAAGAACAGTAAGTAGGGGCCCAGGCCCACAATAGTAAGAACCGAAAGACAGAAAGCAGTTTAAAGCATGTTTCACAAGAGCATATTTGCATCATAACTCTTAATGTAATTTTTCTAGTTTATGATGTATGCATGTTTATACTTGCTGAGCTTTAGCTCATCAGTTTACTCGTGTGCAGGTAACAAAGGTAAGCAGCCAGCCATGTAGTGGTTTTGCTTGATGGACCGGCGGAGGCAAGGGTGGCAGAAATGTCATGGGTACACGGGAGTGGTCTCTACTATGCACGCTTAGAAAACAAATTCCGCTGCAGATTAACGTAACATAGAACATTAGTATGTATATTCAGTTTTAAGAAAAAGATATTACAACCATTGTCTTAGTAAAGAACAACGGGTTGTAATAAGTTAAGACAAGTTTTCGGGGACTAGTTCCATTATCCGATGTAATGACCGGAAAAAATTTAGGTCTAATCCGGATAGTCCGGTATTTGACCGAAATCCTTTCCGCAATAGTAAGTAGTAGAATTTTGATGTAATCAAGAAAATATTATGTAGGAAGGGTAAAATTTCCAGAAATATGTAAACTTATAATACAAATATGTTTATAAAGATAATTTGTAAATATCAGTTATGAATATTAAAATATCAGTTAAAAGTTTGAAATTTTAACGGGAACATTTTAGTTATAAAAAACTAAAATATTTAGTTTGTGACCAAATGACCAGCTAGAAAAAGAGTAGAAATATTAGAAGTAAGGAAAATAACAAAAGTTCCTGAAACAGAATTTTCCCGAGCCAGTCAAAGTGGGAAACTGCTAAAAAAAAAACCAATGCCGCGAGGGTAAGGTTTTGGGCAATTCTGGATCGATTAAAATGAAAATTTCAGAAAATGAAATTGACTAATAAGATACCCACGAGAATTGGGTTGAACATGAGAAGTTTGACCCAGGGTACTCGACAGTCCAAAAAAGTAGTATAGAACCTGTACTGATCGTGAAATTATTAGTACCAGAAAGAGACTCGTTTTGAGAAACAAAAAGTTAGGTCTCGATAAGAAAAAGTTGAGGAGTATAGAACCCACTCATTTGCTAGCACATATCTTTGATATGGCAAGGAACAAAAGCAGGTTAAACCAAGTTATAGTATATATATATATATATATATAATTATTATCTCTAAGTACGTGTAAAAAAAAAGTAAAAAGGATAGTTACCGTGAGGTGGATATATACCTCACATGCAATAACACCACTTGTCATTACATAAGCTTAGCTGAAAGGTGACTCAAGGTATGAAGTTACTAAGGCTATTCTCACGTGAAAAACTACATAAACTTACAAAGGCGATTACATACTTCACGTGAAGCATAGCAGAGGGAAAAAAAAGAAAAAAGACGTGAGAAAGTTAGGAAGAAAGAAAAAAAAGGAGAGTTGTTAGAGAGAGATAGAGAAATTGAGATTTCTTCCGTTCAGCTTGGTAGAAACGTAACCTGAGGCATTCTAGCGAAAAACCTCAACTTCTGGAGGTAAGATTTCGGATTTTTCATGATAATTATATGATTTCTTGATTTGGATGAATAGTAACTCATCTCGGAAAACTTCCGTTAAAGTGAAAATTGAAAGCGAGGTTTTGTAGAACATCGTAATATGAGTCTAACGGTGTAAGTATTAAAACGATTGAATGAAGTTTTGGTGGATTTCCATTGAAAATCTGTGAGCCTAGATTAAGAAAGAACATGTGTTTTATTCAATTTTATGTTAGAATCTGTGTTCAGGATTGTCAATCTTGACTCTAGGTACTGAAATCGGAAGTAGAACGAGTTATTCAAAACTCGGGAAACGAGAAAAATGAGGCGAAACTCTGCCGAAATTTCCTAAAAATTAGTGAGTAAGCAATGAGTTAGTAATTGATTCTAGAGAATGAATAACAGTTTTAAAGCTCGAAAATGAACAGATTAAGATTCAGAAACCGAGATACGTAAATATGTGTAATTTACCTCTTAAACTTGGATTCGGCCTAAAGGGAAAAAAAGGTTCAGAAACGAGTTTGGAATTAGATTTAAGAATCTAAGTATGAAGAATTGTGATTTGGAATAGGAAATTTATACCTATTTCCATGAAACAGGTTTTGGCACGAGTGCCGAGACAACGGGAAAGAACTTCCAGCGAGCGAGAATCCTAGCGAATTATAAGTAAGTATAGACATATATGTTTGTCTGGACTCGAGTAAGCTATAGTTAGACATAAAACTATGAATTTACTTATGTTCCTAAGTCTATGTGATTATATGTGATTATACGTGTTTGGAGAGCTCAGTGCCCTAGATTGCAGAAGGGCGACATATGGCTACCCTTATGTACAGTTAAAGTATGCAAGTAGTATTATGCATTTTATGTTAGCATGTGCACGTAGAGAAACGTTGCATATCATTCAGTAAAGTTTTTAACACTTTGAAATGAAAACTCACAGTTTAGTAATGTAAAGAGACTGATGGGTCGTCGGCCTCCCAAGGGAGGAAATCTCAAAGAGTAGAGATTCTGACTAGACCAGACAATAAACAGGGGCCCAGGCCCATAGTAACAAGACAGTAAGCAGGGGCTCAGGCCCACCGTAGTAAGAACAAAAACATAGAAAGCATGTTTCACAGGAGCATATTTGCATCATAACTCTTAAAGTAATTTTTCCAGTTTAGGATGTGTGCATGTTTATACTTGCTGAGCGTTAGCTCATCTGTTTACTCTTGTGCAGGTAACAAAGGTAAGTAGCCAGCCATATAATGGTTTTGCTTGATGGACCGGCAGAGGCAAGGGTGGCGAAAATGTCATGGGTACACGGGAGTGGTCTCTACTATCTACTACGCTCGCTTAGAAATTAAATTCCGCTGTAGAGTAATGTAATATAGAACCAAGTTTATATGTTTCAGTTTTAAGAAAAAGATGTTACGGTCATTATCTTAGTAAAGAACAATAGACCGTAATAAGTTAAGATAAGTTTTGGGGACTAGTTCCATATCCAATTTCTTAAAGTATTAGCAAGGATAAGTTGTTGTTATAAACATGGTTGGAACATGTAAGAACCCGAGGGTTAAAGAAAAAAAATTTACTCATAGAAAAATGGAAATTAAAGAGACGATAGTCTAATAACAAGTAATAGATTAGACTATAACTCAGCCTATTAGTAGTAGTTTAAGGTTGGTGACCTGCCGCTAGGGCGGGAGGCGTCACAGTTGGTATGAAAGCGGTGTTCCTACTCCTGCCATGACAATGTCGCACCTATGCTTCTGCACAGTCCAGGTAAATTAGTTTAGGAAATAAAACTGAGAATTGTTTATTTCCTTTGGCAAGACAGAATAGGTATAAATGGATCGATCACATCCATCATCATAGTTAGCACCCGCATCATGAGAGAATACATTGTGGGGACGGGTAAGAACGTTTTTATCCTCATGGTTCTGACAAACAGAGAGGTCAGTACCCACTCCTGCTAGATATAGCCATCCACCAGTGGATCGGGAGTTAAGGACTCTAGAGCCCATGGCGGCCGAGGTTGCACACCGAGCAAGGCGAGGTGTTTTGACTACAGGACGAGCCGCAGCTAGGTTCTACGCCTGTAATCCACCTTTCTATGATGGGCTTTCACATCCCACCAGAATTAGGGATTTGCTGGACCATGTTGAGTATGTGATGCGAGCTAGCGACATAACTTGAGAGGAGTGGATTTTGCTCACAGCGAGTCTGTTGGAGGGCAATGCCCTAATATTTTGGCAGGCTTTGGATGAGGATGAAATAGCATAAATGCAATGGGAAGATTTTTGCCGCATGTTGAAACATCAGTTTCTTCCCCAGGTCATGCCATCAGAGTCGGCACCACAACTGAGTCGTGAGACACAGAATCAGGTGAGTGTAGCTGTAACCTACACTCGAGCTCGCGAGTTCGTCATACAAGCCGAGAGAGCTAGTATGAGATTGGGAGAGGCCGTTGTAGCCTA
Source organism: Morus notabilis (assembly GCF_000414095.1). Taxonomy (NCBI): domain Eukaryota; kingdom Viridiplantae; phylum Streptophyta; class Magnoliopsida; order Rosales; family Moraceae; genus Morus; species Morus notabilis. Next base: position 229,479 of record NW_010367325.1, on the reverse strand, counting down.
TATAGCGAGAATTTTGACAGATGTACTAGCTCCGAATCAGATTTTTAATCTAAGTGAGGAGGAGCGGTGTCAGATCCTATGGAGAGGTCTAGTGGAAGAATACTAGCATCGGCTAGTTCCCTGATCGGATCAGACCCTTGCACAGTTTATTGCCGAGGCAAAGTAGTGTAAGCGCCAGATCTTAGAGGAGAGGACAGGGTCAGTGGTTGTTAGGCGAGACTTCCCATTTTCAAACACCCGTATCAGGAAACATGACACGGAAGCCACCACCTCTCGACAGCGACCGAGGCCCGAGATAGAGGCAGCGGATGAGCCTATAGCCGTTCGGCGAAGATGGACCTACGTTAGGACCGTTGGCGAGGAAGCTAGTGATAATCCTCAATCGGATCTGGAGGAAGACCCTGAGGAGGATCCAGAGGAAGACCTTGAGGAGGATCCTGAGGAGGATCCGGAGGAGGATCCTGATGAAGATTGAGTTAGGACTTAGCGTTATGTTAGTTAAAAATGACGTAAGGTTATTTAAACAGTATTGACTGAAAGCCTTAGAAGCCTTAATTTTTGTGATGTTTTGTGTATGATGTGATATGTATGTAATGGGACATGCATATTAAAAGAACATATAGAATGTATGTTTTGCTAGTTGATATGAGAATGAATGAAAGTTAAAAATATAGCTAGTCAAGAAATTCTTAAAGCAGTTCTTGTTGCACTTAGACTAATGATGTTGCACTTTTAATTGTTATAGACACAACAACATGGTTCGTACAAGCCCAAAAAGAACATGAGCAGAACAGAATCCTCCAGCATTAGACCTAGCTGAAGAAGTAGCAGGTCTTAGAGGGCAGATAGCAGCCCAAGCTGAGGAAAGCAAACAAATGAGAGAATTACTTACCCAGTTGATTCGGGGTCAGCAGATTGGAGGAGCACCCCCTCCATAGGCTGTGCCAGCACAAGCTGCCCAACCGGAGCAACCCCCAGAGAGGCCAAGAGCCAATAAGGGGTGAGATGGAGCACCAAAAAATGGTCCCAAGGGAACCATTGTATGTGAGGGTTAAGAAGATGTCACCTCTAGAGTTTGATGGGTCAATGGATCCACTCGAAGCTGAGGAATGGTTAGCATCCATTCAGACAGTGTTTGAGTTTATGGAACTCACCGACAGGGAGAAAATTCAATGCGCCGCCTTCGTGTTGAAGAAAGATGCCCGCTATTGGTGGGAATCGGTGTGTGCCAGAAGGAATATAAGACAGATGTTTTGGAATGACTTTCTATGTGAGTTCTATGACAGCCCGTGCCCTCGCGGCGCGGTCGCTGTTCCTTATACTACTACTAATAGGCTAAGTTATAGTCTAATCCATTATTTGTTGTTAGACTATTGTCTCTTTAATTTACGTTCATATGCGGGTAAATTTTTTTTCTTTACTTTAACCCTCGGGTTCTTAACATGTTATGTTGTTACACTAATATCATATCTTGCTATTACGTTAAGGATTCGATGTCAAACTAGTGCCTGAAAACTTGTCTTAACTTATTACAGTCCGTTGTTCTTTACTAAGACAATGGTTGTAATATCTTCTTCTTAGAACTGAACATACATACTAGTATTCTATATTACATTACTTTGCAGCAGAATTTAATTTCTAAGCGAGCGTAGTAGAGACCACTCCCGTGTACACATGACATTTCCGCCACCCTTGCCTCTGCCTGTCCATCAAGCAAACCACTATATGACTAGCTGCTTACCTTTGTTACCTGCACACAAGTAAACTGATGAGCTAACGCTCAGCAAGTATAAACATGCAAACATCATAAACCAATAAAAATTACATTAAGAGTTATGATGCAAATATGCTCGCGTGAAACATGCTTTAAACTGCTTTCTATCTTTCTGTTCTTACTTCTGTGGCCCTAAGCCCCTACTTACTGTCTGGTCTAGTCGGAATCTCTACTTTTTGAGATTTTCCTCCCTTGCGGAGGCCGACGACCCGTCAGTCTTTTACTTTACTGGTCATTTCTTACTGTCTGGTCTAGTCGGAATCTCTACTCTGTCAGATTTTCCTCCCTTGCAGAGGCCGACGACCCATCAGTCTTTTTCTTAACTGAATGATATGCAACGTTTCTCTACGTGCACATGATAACATAAAATGCGTAATACTTCTTGCATACTTTAACTGTGCATAAAGGTAACCATATGTCGCCCTTTTGCAATCTAGAGCACTAGGCCCTCCAAACACATATAATCACATGTAATCACATAGACTTAGGAACATAAATAAATTCATAGTTCTAAGTCTAACTACAGCTTACTCGAGTCCAGACAAACATATATGTCTATACTTACCGTTAATCCGCTAGGATTCCCGCTTGCTGGAAGTTCTTTCTCGTTGCTTCGGCTCTTGTGCCAAAAACCTGTTTCATGGAAATAGGTATTAACGACCTATTCCAAGCATCAAAATTTCTCATACTTGGATTCCTAAATCCAATTTCAACTCATTTTCGAACTTAACCCCTCTAGGCCAAATTCTAGCTCAAGAGGCAAATTACACCTATTCGTATATCTCGGTTTCTGAATCATAATCTATTCACTTCCGAGCTTTAAAACTGTTACTCATTCTCGAGAGTCGAATTCTTAATTCAATGCTTACTAACTAGGTTTTTAGAAATTTCGGCAGAGTTTCGCCTTATTTTTTCTAGTTTCCCAAGTTTTCAATAACTCATTCTACTTCCGATTTCGGTACCCGTAGTCTAGATTTACATTCATGAACACAAATTCCAACATAAAATGAACAACAACACCTTTTCTCCATTTCTAGTGTATTCCGGATTTTTAGTGTTAATCTAAAAAAAATTTGTTCAATCGTTTCAATACTTGCACGTTAAACTCCTATCGTAGTCCCCGACAAAACCTCGGTTTCGTTTTTCAATTTTACGGATTTTTTCCGAGATGAGTTACTATTCATAAAAACGAAAAAGCATTCAGTTTCTCATGAAAAATCCAAAATCTTACCTTGAAAAGTTGAGATTCTCCGCTAGAATGCCTCGGGTTATGTTTCTACCGGACTGAACGGAAGAAATTTCGACGAAAACGGGTCATTCCTTGATTTTCCCTTGATTTTCTCTCTTTTCTCTTTCTTTTCTCTAGTCTCTCGGCCACACATACGAAAATAGAGCATAATGCTTCTAATTTCCCTTCCTTCACGTTTTAAGTTGTAAAGGAATATTATAATAATATTTTTAATAATATCTCACATTACTTTCTAAATTAAATTAGAGAAATTACTTTAATTCCCATAATTTAATTTTACTAATTCTAATTAAGTTTAACACTTAATTTAAGTGGTTCCATGTTCCCCACATTTTTCTTGTCGAGACCAAACTTTCCGTTTTTCAAAACGAGTCTCCTTCCGGTACCGATAATTTCACACTCGGTACAGGTTCTATACTGCTTTTCTGGACTGCCGAGCACCCTGGGTCAAATTTCTCATATTCAACCCATTTCTCTTAGGTATCTCAATAGTCAATTTCTTTTTCTGAAATTTTCATTTTAAACGATCCAGAATTGCCCAAAACGCGTACCCTCGCGGTACTGGTTTTTTTTTTTTTTTTTTGCAGTTTCCTGCTTTAACTGACTCGGGAAAATTCTGTTTTAGGAACTTTTGTCATTTTCCTTACTTCTAATATTTCTACTCTTTTTCTAACTGGTCATTTGGTCATTTACCAAATATTTCAATTTTTCATAACTAAAATATACCCGTTAAAATTTCTAACTTTTAACCGATATTTCACTATTCACAACTGATATTTACGAATTTTCTCTGTAAAAATATTCGTATTATAACTTTATATTTTTCGGGTGATTTTACCTCGTATATAAAGTTTTTACATAACACTTTCCTGATTACATTAATATTTCTACTACTTTCTATTCCGGGAAGAATTACGGTCAAATACCAGACTGTCCGAATTTGACTTAAAATTTTCCCGGTCATTACAAGTTCAATCGAAAGTATTACAACTTATAAGCCCTGAAGACTCAGCAGAATGAGTTCAACAATTTTGAACAAGGCGACCAGAAAGTTGTAGAAGCATGCCGATGATTTGATCAGTTGGCACGACTATGTCCCCAGTTAGTTCCAACAGAAGAAGAAAATGTTAGGAGGATGGTTAATATGCTCCGAGGAGATATAGCCACCGTTGTGGAAAGTGGGGAGTATCCACCAACCACGGTAGCAGATTTGGTGAATCGGGCAATACTTGCAGAGCATAATATTGCCAAATCTAGAGAGGAGTGAGCTAAAATGTGGGAAGATAAGAAGAAACAAATAGAAAGGGCACAGACACCCACTAACCAAAGCCTCAGTACTAAACAACAAAGTCAAGGAAGCCGAAGTAACCAGGGATCGAAACCTGGACAGGGAAGTGTGCAAAACCCTAATAAGAGAAAGGGTAATTTCAGCGTTAGTCACAATCAGAGTCAGCGAAATTCCCAATAGAAGCAGGACCAATATACTAGTCCCAGTGTTCCTGTCTGCCAGACGTGTGGAAGGAAACACTCTAGAGAATGTAAAGCCGGCACGGATGTGTGCTATACGTGTGGACAAAAGGGGCATTATGCAAAGCAGTGTCCATTCAAAGTAGGATCTCCTGGAATGGCACCACAAAGGCCACAAGTTCCCTAATTTCATGCCATCCAAGCGCAGAGGGTATTCTCGACCCCTCAGCCGAATAGATCAGAAGCTTCTCCACAAACCAATGCTCAACTAATGACATACACCAAGGACGAAGCTGAGGCAGGCACTTCCAATGTAGTGACAGGTCAGCTTACTGTTGCCTATGTTCCTGCACGAGCATTATTTGATTCAGGAGCCACACATACTTTTGCATCAGTAGAATTTGTTAAACGCATACCACATCCTCAAGAGAGGATAGGTCAAGTCTTTAAGACAACACTATCATCAGGTGATGTGTTGTTGTCTAGTCACTGGTTACGACATGTACCAGTAGAGATAGCAGGAAGAGAATTAAGTACAGACCTAGTTATACTGGATTTAGTAGATTATGATTTGATCCTAGGAATGGATTTTCTAGGAAAGTATAATGCTACAATAGATTGTAGAAGGAAAAAAGTAGTTTTTCAGTCAGAAGGAGAATAGATGTTTGAGTATATGGGTTCCACATCAGGGACATCCAACCGCTTTATTAGTTCCCTAGAAGCCCGACGATTGATGTCCAGCGGATGCACCGGATATTTGGCGTATGTGGTGGATAGAAACCAGGAAGGGACGCTTCAGCCAGAAGACGTTCCCATAGTCAAGGAGTTCCTAGACGTCTTTCCAGAGGAACTACCCGGACTTCCTCCAGATCGGGAAATAGCTTTTGAGATAGAGCTGCTCCCAGGCACCACACCAATATCCAAAGCACCGTATAGGATGGCTCCAGCGGAATTGAAAGAGCTGCGGATTCAACTCCAAGAGTTATTGGACAAAGGCTTTATCAGACCGAGTTTCTCGCCATGGGGAGCTCCGGTCCTTTTTGTCAAAAAGAAGGATGGCACGCTTCGGATGTGCATAGACTATAGGGACCTCAACAAATTCACCATCAAGAACAAGTATCCATTGCCACGAATCGATGGCTTATTCGACCAGTTGAAGGGAGCTACCACATTTTTGAAGATCGACCTTCGATCGGGGTAACATCAACTTAAGATTAGAGAAGAAGACATTTCTAGGATGGCATTCAGAACTCGCAATGGACATTACGAATTCCTACTAATGCCATTTGGACTTACAAATGCCCCAGGGGCGTTTATGGACCTTATGAACAGAGTTTTCAGAGCATATTTAGATAAGTTTGTTATTGTGTTCATTGATGACATCCTTATATACTCTCGAGGTCCACAAGAGCATGCAGAACATTTGAGGATCACGTTACACACGTTAAAGAAACATCAGCTGTATGTGAAGTTTTCTAAGTGTGAGTTTTGGTTAGATAAAGTCCAAGTCCTCGGTCATGTGATATCCAAGGAAGGAATCACCGTGGATCCAACAAAGGTTGAAGTAGTTGAGAAATGGCCAGTTCCAAAGAGTGTTACGGAAATTCGAAGCTTCTTAGGATTTGTAGGGTATTACAGGAGGTTTGTAGAGGGAATTGCTCATCTTGCAGCCCCTCTCACTGCATTAACTCGGAAAGATAAGAAGTATGAATGGATAGATAAGTGTGAACAGAGTTTTAGGGAGATCAAAAGAAGATTAACTAGTGCTCCAGTACTCACGATTCCAGAAGAGGGAGAAAATTTGACATCTACAGTGATGCCTCAAAAATAGGACTAGGAGCCGTGTTGATGCAAAATGGCAAGGTCATTGCTTACGCATCTCGACAACTAAAGGATCACAAGCGTAATTACCCAACGCATGATCTCGAGTTAGCCGCGGTAGTCTTTGCGCTCATGTTATGGCAGCATTATTTGTATGGAGCTTAATGCCAAATTTATACGGACCACCAGAGTCTAAAGTACTTCTTCACGCAGAAAGAGCTTAATATGAGGCAGAGGCGATGGCTTGAACTCATGAAGGACTATGATTGTGAAATCCTTTATCATCCAGGTAAAGCCAATCGTGTAGCAGACGCTTTGAGTAGAAATCCAGCAATGCAGACTCCAGTAGAGACCGAATTGTTGCCGAAGCAGCTTCGACAAGAGATTAATCTCTTAGATCTTGAATTAATCTCTAGTAAGTTAGCTTATTTGAGACCGCAACCCGTGCTACAAGACGAGATACGAGAAGCTCAAAAGGGTGATCCAATTATGGATAGATACAGGAAGGAGATGATAGAAAATGCAAAGATAAATTTCAGTCTTTCAGAAGATGGAATTCTCCTGTACCAAAGAAGAATTTATGTACCAGATCAAGAAGGGATCAAGAAGCAGATCCTAGCGGAAGCACACATCACGCCATATTCTGTACACCCAGGTGCCACCAAGATGTATCAGGACTTGAAACAACATTTTTGGTGGAGGCGAATGAAGCTTACAGCCAGGGATCAAGAATTTATGTTAGTCGTTGCTTGACATACCAGAAGGTCAAAGCAGAACATCAGAGACCAGCTGGAAGCTTACAGCCACTAGAGATCCCAGAATGGAAGTGGGAACGCTTAACCATGGATTTTGTGACCGGACTTCCGAGAACGAGTTAAGGATATGATGCCATTTGGGTAATAGTAGATTGGCTAACGAAATCAGTGCATTTCATCCTGATCAAGATAACATACTCCTTAGAGAAATTAGCCGAGTTATATGTGGCTAAGGTAGTAAAGCTACATGGAGTACCAGTTAGTATAGTATTCGATAGAGACAGCCGATTTACCTCCAATTTTTGGAGAAGTGTTCAGGAAGCGATGGGGTCAGAATTACGCTATAGCACATCATTTCATCCCCAGACGGATGGACAGTCAGAGAGAACAATTCAGACCCTAGAAGATATGCTTCGCGCTTGCGCTGTGGATTTCAAGGGCGCATGGAGTATGAAGTTGCCATTGATCGAATTCTCATATAATAACAGTTATCAAGCTTCCATCGGCATGGCTCCGTATGAAGCACTTTACGGAAGGAAATGTAGATCCCCAGTTCATTGGTATGACACTCGGGAAAAGCAGCTTCACAAGACAGAATTCGTTCTAGATGCCATTGAGACAGTGCAAAAGATCCGCAGAAGATTAGAGATGGCTCAGAGGTGGCAGAAGAGTTATGCAGATAAACGCCGGAGACCCTTGGAATTTTTGGTAGGAGACTCCGTATTCCTGAAAGTCGCACCGATGAAGGGTGTGATGCGTTTTGGGAAGAAAGCTAAGTTGAGCCCACGTTACATAGGGCCATTCGAGATCATTGAAAGAATAGGAAGTGGACAAATTCACATTTTAGCAAGAGAATAGAAGCAACTCAGAAGTTGTAGTATCCCCATGGTTAAAGTGTAATGGAAAAATCATAGTGTCACAGAAGCCACTTGGGAAGTAGAAAAATAAATTAGACAGAAATACCCCTATTTCTTCAAATTTTTGGGACGAAAATTTCTTAAGGAGGGGTGAACGTAATGACCGGGAAAAATTTAGGTCTAATCTGGACGGTCCGGTATTTGACCGAAATCCTTTCCGCAATAGTAAGTAGTAGAATTTTGATGTAATCAAGAAAATATTATGTAGGAACTTTATGTACGGGGTAAAATTTCCCGAAATATGTAAAGTTATAATACGAATATGTTTATAAAGAAAATTCGTAAATATCAGTTATGAATAGTAAAATATCAGTTAAAAGTTAGAAATTTTAGCAGGTACATTTTAGTTATAAAAACCTAAAATATTTGGTTTGTGACCAAATGACTAGCTAGAAAAAGAGTAGAAATATTAGAAGTAAGGAAAATAACAAAAGTTCCTGAAACAGAATTTTCCCGAGCCAGTCAAAGTGGGAAACTGCTAAGAAAAAAACCAATGCCGCGAGGGTAAGGTTTTGGGCAATTCTGGATCGATTAAAATGAAAATTTTAGAAAAAGAAATTGACTACTGAGATACCCAAGAGAATTGGGTTGAACATGAGAAGTATGACCCAGAGTACTCGACAGTCCAGAAAAGTAGTATAGAACCTATACTAATTGTGAAATTATTAGTACCAGAAAAAGACTCGTTTTGAGAAACAGAAGTTAGGTCTCGACAAGAAAAATTTGAGGAGTATAGAACCCACTCATTTGCTAGCACGAATCTTTGATATGGCAAGAAACAAAAGCAGGTTAAACCAAGTTATAGTATATAAATATATATATATATATATAATTATTATCTCTAAGTACGTGTAAAAAAAAAAGTAAAAAGGATAGTTGCCGTGAGGTGGATATATACCTCACATGCAATAACACCACTTGTCATTACATAAGCTTAGCTGAAAGGTGACTCACGGCACGAAGTTACTAAGGCTATTCTCACGTGGAAAACTACATAAACTTACAAAGGCTATTACATACTTCACGTGAAGCATAGCCGAGGGAAAAAAAAAAGAAAAAAGACATGAGAAAGTTACGAAAAAAGAAAAAAAAAATGGGAGTTATTAGAGAGAGACGGAGAAAGGAAAATCAAGTATTTTCATTGAGATTTCTTCCGTTCAGTCCGGTAGAAACGTAACCTGAGGTATTCTAGCAAAAAACCTCAACTTCTGGAGGTAAGATTTCAGATTTTTCATGAGAATTCTATGATTTCTTGATTTGGATGAATAGGAGTCTAACGGTGTAAGTATTAAAACGATTGAACGAAGTTTTGGTGGATTTCCATTGAAAATCTGTGAGCCTAGATTAAGAAAGAACATGTGTTTTGTTCAATTTTATGTTGGAATCTGTGTTCAGGAATGTGAATCTTGACTCCAGGTACCGAAATCGAAAGTAGAACGAGTTATTGAAAACTCGGGAAACGAGAAAAATAAGGCGAAACTCTGCCGAAATTTCCTAAAAGTTAGTTAGTAAGCAATGAGTTAGGAATTGATTCTAGAGAATGAATAACAGTTTTAAAGCTTAGAAATGAACATATTAAGATTCAGAAACCGAGATACACAAATATGTGTAATTTACCTCTTAAACTAGGATTCGGCCTAGAGGGAAAAGAAGGTTCAGAAACGAGATGGGAATTAGATTTAAGAATCTAGGTATGAAGAATTGTGATTTGGAATAGGAAATTTATACCTATTTCTATGAAACAGGTTTTAGCACGAGAGCCGAGACAACGAGAAAGAACTTCCAGCAAGCGGGAATCCTAGCGAATTATAAGTAAGTATAGACATATATGTTTGTCTGCACTCGAGTAAACTGTAGTTAGACTTAGAACTATGAATTTACTTATGTTCCTAAGTCTATGTGATTATATGTGATTATACGTGTTTGGAGGGCTCAGTGCCCTAGATTGCAGAAGGGCGACTTATGGCTACCCTTATGCACAGTTAAAGTATGCAAGTAGTATTATGCATTTTATGTTAGCATGTGCATGTAGAGAAATGTTGCATATCATTCAGTAAAGTTTTTAACACTTTGAAATGAAAACTCAAAGTTTAGTAATGTAAAGAGACTGACAGGTCGTCGGCCTCCCAAGGGAGGAAATCTCAAAGAGTAGAGATTCTGACTAGACCAGATAGTAAATAGGGGCCCAGGCCCACAGTAGTAAGAACAAAAAGACATAAAGCATGTTTCACAGGAGCATATTTGCATCATAACTCTTAAAGTAATTTTTCTAGTTTATGATGTGTTCATGTTTATACTTGCTGAGCGTTAGCTTATCAGTTTACTCGTGTGCAGGTAACAAAGGTAAGCAGCTAGCCATATAATGGTTTTGCTTGATGGACCGGCAAAGGCAAGGGTGGCGGAAATGTCATGGGTACACGGGAGTGGTCTCTACTACGCTCGCTTAGAAATTAAATTCTGCTGCAGAGTAATGTAATAGAGAACCAAGTTTATATGTTTCAGTTTTAAGAAAAAGATGTTACGGTCATTATCTTAGTAAAGAACAATAGACTGTAATAAGTTAAGATAAGTTTCAGGGACTAGTTCCATATCCGATTTCTTAAAGTATTAGTAAGGATACGTTGTTGTTATAACAAAAGAACATGCTAGGAACATGTAAGAACCCGAGGGTTAAAGAAAAAAAAATTACTCGTAGAAAAACGTAAATTAAAGAGACGGTAATCTAATAACAAGTAATAGATTAGACTATAACTCAGCCTATTAGTAGTAGTTTAAGGTTGGCGACCCACCGCTAGGGCGGGAGGCATCACATCCGAATCCTTAAAGTAATAGCATGATATGTTATTAGTGCAACAACATAACATATTAAGAGCCCGAGGGTTAAAGTAAATAAAAAAAATTACCTATGTATGAACGTAATTTAAAGAGACGATAGTCAAGAAATGAATAATGGATTAGACTATAACTCAGCCTATTAGTAGTAGTGTAAGGTTGGCGACCTGCCGCTAGGGCGGGAGGCATCACTTTATGTCCTTACAACAAGGTGACTTATCGGTGAGGGAATACCAAGCAAAGCTTAATGACTTGTCTCGGTTTGCGCCATCTCTGGTGGAGTCTAAACATCTAAAATGCCTTAAATTTGAGAATGGTCTTAAGAATTCTGTAAGGAGACCATTGGTGGCTCTAAGGATTCAAAATTTTTTAGACTTGGTGGTTGCTGCTACAAGCGTGGAACAAGATAACTGAGCCTATCAGCAAAGCAAGGAAGCAGCTGGTCGAGTTTCTATTTTTCGTGGACCTTCTGCTTTAGGTGGGCCACAGCGGAGTGGAAAAAGAAACTGTAATCAAGGACATATTAGTGGAGAGATAATCAGTGGTGGCAGTAGTTCGTCTGGAAGTGACATGAGTGGTCCCTATAGACCCAAGTGCCATCATTGTGGGCAGATTGGCCACCTTAGGAGGAACTGTCCAAATCAAAATCGGCCGCCGACTCAGTAATCACAGTGATGCTTCTTACGGTCAAGAAAGACTACCGCAGTTTGTGCCGCCTTACCAGCCACACCTGCCAACACCAATTCCATACCCTCATGTGGCAACCTACCATCCGCCGTAATATCCACAGTTTCGGCCTCAGGGTCGGGACCAGTACAGATACCTCCGCCACAACAATATAGGCCAGGGACCCAACGACCTAATATTGGTGATAAAGGCAAGGGGAAAGCACAAGGACAAGCTTATACCCTGATAAGAGGCAGTTCTGGAGGACAGACCAGCAACACGGTGGTTAAGGGTATGATTCTGATCTCTCACTCATTAGCACATGTGTTGTTTGATACTGGTGCTACTCATTCTTTCATATCCAGTTCTTTTGTCCAAACTTTGAAATTGAAAGCTGAGAGCTTGGAAACCCCTATGACTTTGAACTCCCCACTGGGATGTGTGGAGGTGATTAATGTATGTAGACCTGTGAAATCATGATTGGAGGTGAGCGATTGAGAGCTGACCTGATAATCCTTCCGATGAGTCTGTTTGACATAGTGCTCAGAATGGATTGGTTGTCAAAATACGGTGCGATTGTTGATTGCTACCGTAGGCGAGTAACTTTGATGACTAATTCTGGAATGATGATCACCTATTAAGCAGACATGAACCCAGTCCTAGAAGAACGACTTTCAAGATACAGTGTTGGGGGACGTAGGAACCTAACCTGCTTCTCTTTTCTTCTTGCTTTAGAAGGTGAACCTGAGGTAACTCGAGACAATGCGAGAATTCCTGTGGTGGATGAGTTCACAGTTGTATTTCCTGATGAGTTACCTAGGTTACCGCTAGATCAGGAGATTGAATTCGGTATTGATTTGATTCTGGGAACGGCTCATATCTTTATTCCTCCTTACCGAATGACACCTGCTGAGATGAAAGAATTAAAGAAGCAGCTCAGAGAATTAGCAGAAAAAGGGTATATCAGGAATAACACTTCCCCATGGGGTGCACCTGTTTTGTTTGTGAAGAAGCACGACAGATCTCTTCGGTTATGTATTGACTATCGTCAATTAAATAGAGTAACTGTGAAGAATAAATACCCACTGCTGAGGATCAATGAGTTATTCGATCAGTTGGGTGCATCACAGTATTACTCTAAGATTGACTTGAGGTCTGGATATCATTAACTTAAAATCAAGGAGGACGACATTCTGAAAACTGCTTTTAGAACTCAATATAGGCATTTCGAGTTTCTCATGATGCTTTTCCGGTTGAAAAATGCCCCAGCTACATTCATGAATTTAATGAACCATGTTTTTCGACCCTACTTGGATCAGTTCGTGATTATTTTTATTGATGACATTTTGGTTTATTCGAAGACTTGGGAAGAACATGAGTAGCATTTGAGAATTGTTCTTCAGACTCTTCACGAACACTGATTGTATGCAAATAAGGAAAAGTGTGACTTTTGGCTGATGGAAGTGATCTTCCTCAGACATGTGATATCAAGACAAGGAATTTCTGTAGATCCTACCAAGATTGAGACTGTATTACAGTGGGAAAGGCTAAAGAATGTGGCAAAGATTCAAAGTTTCCTCAGACTTGCAGGGTACTATCAGCGTTTCGTAAAAGACTTCTCAAGCATTGCTGCATCGATGACTCGGTTGACTAAGAAGGAAGTCAGATTCGAATGGGATGCTGAATGCGAAGATGCTTTCCAAGAACTGAAGGTAAGGCTGACAAGTGCACCAGTGCTGATTATACCCAATAGTGAAGAGTCATATGAGGTATATTCTGACGCCTCGAGTAGTGGACTTGGCTGTGTCTTGATGCAAGGTGGACACGTCGTAGCCTACGCATCTTGCCAATGGAAGCCACATGAACGGAACTACCCTACTCATGACTTGGAACTAGCAGCAGTGATATTTGCTCTAAAGATATGGAGATGTTATCTCTATGGAGCAAAGTTTCAGGCCTTCTCTAACCATAAAAGTCTGAAATACTTGTTTACTCAGAAAGATCTGAACCTTCGATAGAGGAGATGGATGGAATACATGGAAGATTATGATTTCACGTTGCATTATCGTCCTGGAAAAGCTAATGTGGTAGCTGATGCCCTTAGCAGGAAGACTTCAGGGACTTTGGCGTCATTAGCTTTGGAGGACTGGAAAAGAACTGAAGTGGTAAGCGAATATGATCTTCAGTACTATGAGGATTATAACCAGGCAATGGTGTATAATCTGATCTCCACACCAGCCATTGTGCAGCAAGTTAAACAGAATCAATGGCAGGATCCCCCTTTCCAAGGAATTTAGATTTGAATCCAGAATGGAGAGCAACTTGAGGATTGGAGAATCCGGGAAGACAGAGCACTTTACTTTCGTAACCGGCTAGCTGTCCCTAAGATGGATAAGGTTAAGAAGACGATTTTACATGAAGCCCATTAATCGCGGTACGCTATTCATCCTAGAAGTACTAAGATGTACCAAGATTTGAAGAGACAATACTGGTGGAGAGGCATGAAGAAAGACATTCGCGGATACATTTCAGAATGTGTAACTTGTCTCCGGATTAAAGTAGAACATTAGAAACCTGCGGGAGAATTACAGCCTCTACTTGTGCCAGGATAGAAATAGGAGCACATCACGATGGATTTTCTAATGGGACTCTCGAGGATTGAGCAGAAACATGATGCCATCTGGGTGGTGGTAGACAGGTTGACGCAATCAGCACACTTCATACCGTTTCGTGCGGCGTATTCTCAAAAAATTCTGGCAGAATTGTATCTGGAGCACATCATAAGACTTCATAGAGTGCCATTATCTATCACGTCCGACTGTGATACTCGCTTTAACGCAAGGAATTGGAGAAGTTTCCTGGAAGCCAGGGGAACAAAATTAAATTTTAGCACAGCATTTCATCCTCAGACTGATGGGCAATCTAAAAGAGTTATTCAGATTCTGGAGGATATGCTTCGTGCTTGTATTCTGGATTTTGGTGGAAACTGGAAGAAATATCTTCACCTTACTGAGTTTGCTTACAAAAATAGTTATGAGGCCAGTATCAGTATGGCACCATTTGAAGCTGATGACGGGTATTTTTACCAACAAATCAAGTACTTTTAAGCTTGAATATTTGTAAGTTTTCAAGCATTTTTGTTAGTTTATTGTCTTTTGTTTGCTTTTATAGGAATTATAAATAAATGCGAACTTGGATGATTTTGCATGAAGAAAAGAAGAATATTTGCCCAACTTGTGAATCAATGCCAAAAGGAGGCGAAAGAGGATTTTAAGGCACAAAAGAGGAGGCTTTGGAATGCAAGAAAGTGGGCTACAGCGTGCAAAACCAAGCGAAGCCCGAACCAGCTGCGCGACCGCGCCCATAGCCAGGGGCGCGCCCGCGCACGCCCCACATCCAGGCGCGCGGCCGCCGCGCGCTGCAGCGCGCCCTAGCCCGCAACAGCGGAATCCTCTTCCAAAAACGCGAACCGCAACGCGTTTTCACGCAGGCTGCAGCGCGCGTATGAGCCTTAGCTCTGAAATGTTGTAGTATAAAAGGAAAGATATGCCATTTGAGAAGGAGAACCCGGAAATCTGAAGAAAACATCAAAAGGAGGCCGAAATCCTTCATCTTGGAGGTCCTTGGAAGCTCTTCAATGGATATTGGGTTTTATCTTCTTTCATCTATTTTTCCATGTTGAGCTAGACATTAAATCTAGGACTTGATGTAGTTTTATTTGAACTATGTTTTGAATATTTTGTTGATTGTTAATTTAATTTCGTTTTCAATTCATTTATGTTTCTCTATGCTTAATGCTTCTAATTTATTTGGCCAATGAGTTAGATGAATTTTAGATTGTGAATTTGATGCTCGAGAGAGATTGAGTTCTTTATCTAGATTTGAGAAACATAGTCTAGGTTGTTGTGAGACCGAGAGGAGATCAACGGTTAGATAATCAAATTAAGATTTAGGTCGTTGTGAGGCCGAGAGGCAATCAATATTCATATTTTCTAATTCTAAAGGTGAAGCTTAATTTGTGTTTAAATATTCATTTCGAATAGGGATATTGTTTTGGGTATTTAAATATAGTTCCTTGTGAGGCACTCGGGAGAGGTTGCGAGGTGACATTAGAGCCTTGATTAATGAATTGAACGGAATTGATTAGCGATTACATAATAGGATGAACATAGGAATAATAAAGCGAAATCAAGTCCCTAGACCATTTGTGTATAGATACTTTATTTTTATTTTCATATATTTATTTTGTTTTAGTTCTTAATCATCATCTTATTTGGTTGCCTAGATAAAGTTAAGTTACAATAATCGCGGTATTTAATGGCAATTCTAAACCCAATCCCTGTGGAGACGATACTCACTCACCCTAAACTCAAAACTTGACACCGTACGCTTGCGGAAATTTATTATACAAAAGTATTACGCATCTAGTTTTTGGCGCCGTTGCCGGGGATTGACGTTTTAAATTGTTGTTAATACTGTGAGTACATAACTTGATTTTAATTTAGGCTTTTATTTCTCATTTTTAATCTTTTTCTTTTGTGTTACGAGGTACTTGGAGATGGTTGATCGACAAGTCCTCTTAAGATTTGCTCAACGAGACTCCGAGCCATTCTTTTGTGCTTGGGAGTGATACAAGGAGTAGCGCATTCAGTTTCCCGACCATGGTTTCCCGAGGGAGGTGCAACTACAAATCTTCCTCGACGGGTTAGATGCCGCAACAAGAATGTGGGTGGAAAGAGGAAATGGACCAGCTCTTTTCACCAACTATCTGCGGATGAAGCTTATTGGTGGTTGGCAGACATGGCCAATGTTAACTATTGGTATGGGAGGTATTCAACAAACCACCACGGTTTTGAGGATAGCTCTAACATTTCGGAGCCATGGCTTGACACCCCCCGTCACCAAGCGAGTCTTCTACCTCACTTGAAGACCTTGTCGCCCAATTTTTAGAGGAGACAATACTCCGCATAGAGAAGTTAGAGAGGGTGGAGGCGCTCAACCAACTTCACGAGGAAATGAAGACAAATCTAGCGGAGTTGTTTAGGTTGAAGCTGCATCCAGATGAATCTAATAACACCATGAATAGAGAAACACGAGAAGAGGATTGGGAGTTATTTGAAGATGACTCTTTGAGAGAGGAGGAGACTCAAGAATTGGTTAGTGAAGAATTTCAAAAAGATGTCAATGAGTCTAAATCCCTCGAGATCCCCATTGTCGTGCCACCCCCGATTAAGAAAGATCACATCTCTGAAGACCCAATGTGGCCGGCAACTCCCCCACCATCTCGAGTGCCGTTCTTCCACGTCAACCAAGCGCATATGCCGGCGCCGAGTCGAGTTGAGCAAATGAGCCGAAAACTGCCAAATCTCACCAAGCATGAGGGTGGAAAGAATCAAAACCCGTACGTTGTGTTGTATGACACGTACTATGGACGAAAGCCACTCTTTGACGAGTTGGCTCGGCATAGGAATAATTGAGCCTAAAGACGCAATTTATGGAGGAAAGCCCCGCCCCAACCCGAGCTTATGCCATCATGCCCGGTGCATCATCGCCAACCATACTAGGAGGTGAGATTGTCTCGCCTCCCTGGTACGTGTTCTTATTCCCTCATTATTAATATTCATGATTGTTTGATTTTGAGTTTGGGGGTGAGACACTTTGTGGTTGATTTTAGTGGATTTTGGGCATTACTTGTGAGTTGGTTGTTATGACTTGTCTCCATTGAGTTGTGTTCTTTTAGCCATGTTTTTACTCATTTTTCTTTTAGGTTGTTTGAATAAATTGTGAGTTTTGTTGAGATGAAATGATTAGATAATAATGATGATTATAATCACTTGATGCTTTCTTAGGTCTTTTGAAATGTATTTCATTGAGATTTCTGTGTGCTTGACTCGCATATATTGAAATTCACTCTTGATTCTCTACTTTTGAGTACCATGAATCATGATCAATTGATCTTTTGAGCATTTGGAGAACATTTATGTGCATTAGGTAGACTTTGATATCTCATGAACACTAGAACCCATTTGTGTGAAACTTGAGGCGAAATTGTTAGTTTAGTATCATTTAGTGTCATTGGAGAGAAGATTAAGGCATTTTATTCGGATTGATTGGGCTTTTGAAGCTAACCCTTGAAAAGAAAATTCATCATTTGTTTACCCCTTTTGAGCCATATTGCTTATTTCGTTCATCACCCATGTTTGTACATCCAAACCACCAAATACGTTTTCACTTCCAAAACTCATCACTACTAGGCATAATTGCATTAAACGCCAAGATTGAGAGCAAGTGTGGGTTATGTTTGGGAAATCATTAGTGGACTGGCTTGGGTTGTTTTTCATCCTCAATTAAAAAAAATGAAAAAAAAAGAGAAAAAAAATAGTAAAGAAAAAAAAATAATAAGAGTTAATCGGATGAGGAATTGAGTTACCATTTCCATTTCTTTACAACATTGGGGACAATGTTGATTTTGAGTTTGGGGGTGTGGTCTTTATTTCTCAAAATTTTGTGGTATTTATTTCTTTTTGGGTTCGATTGAAAGCTAGTATGATGAAATGAAGAGTTGGTAAAATATATATATTTTTTCTTTTCCTGGAAATCATGTGAGATCCATGAGTTGTGATACATGCCTAGGGTGATTTGAGCCTAAAAATTCTAATCTCATCCACCTTTTACCCTAGCCA
>NW_010367325.1:188613-211139 GCF_000414095.1 Morus notabilis | reverse complement strand
CACACTTACACTTTGAGAGTCTTGAGTGGAGTGAAATTGATGCTTGATGTTGAAATTCTAGATAATCTCAGTGTTTGCATTTCTTTTGAGCTTAGAGCATTATGTGGCTTTGGAGATACATGCACAGTTGTTGACTCGATACAAAACTCACACTTTTTTGTTTGTGTCTTAGTACTTGATTTGTGTTTTCTTTTTCCTTCTTTTCTTTTGCTTGAGGACAAGCAAATGTTTGAGTTTGGGAGTATTTTATGACGGGTATTTTTACCAACAAATCAAATACTTTTAAGCTTGAATATTTGTAAGTTTTCAAGCAGTCTTGTTAGTTTAATGTCTTTTGTTTACTTTTATAGGAATTATAAATAAATGCGAACTTGGATGATTTTGCATGAAGAAAAGAAGAATATTTGCCCAACTTGTGAATCAATGCCAAGAGGAGGCGAAAGAGGATTTTAAGGCACAAAAGAGGAGGCTTTGGAATGCAAGAAAGCGGGCTACAACGCGCAAAACAAAGTGAAGCCTGAACCAGCTACGCGCCCGCGCCCACAGCCAGGGGCGTGCCTGCGTGCGCCCCACATCCAGGGGCGCGGCCGCGCGCGTCCCATATCCAGGCACGCGCCCACACCCAAGCGCGCGCCCGCGTGTCCAGAGCAGGAACGCGTGCTGCAGCACGCCCAGAAGGCAGCCCCGCGCGCTGCAGCGCGCCCTAGCCCGCAACAGCGGGATCCTTTTCCAAAAACGCGCGCCGCAGCATGTTTTCACGCAGGCTGTAGCGCGCGTATGAAGCCCTAGCTCCGAAATGTTGTAGTATAAAAGGAAAGAGATGCCATTTTGAGAAGAGAGCCCGAAAATCTGACGAAAACATCAAAAGGAGGCCGAAATCCTTCATCTTGGAGGTCCTTGGAAGCTCTTCAATGGATATTGAGTTTTATCTTCTTTCATCTATTTTTCCATGTTGAGCTAGACATTAAATCTAGGACTTGATGTAGTTTTATTTGAACTATGTTTTGAATATTTTGTTGATTGTTAATTTAATTTCATTTTCAATTCATTTATGTTTTTCTATGCTTAATGCTTCTAATTTATTTGGCCAAGGAGTTAGATGATTTTTAGATTACCAATTTGATGCTCGAGAGAGATTGAGTTCTTTATCTAGATTTGAGAAGCATAGTCTAGGTTGTTGTGAGACCGAGAGGAGATCAACGGTTAGATAATCAAATTAAGATTTAGGTCGTTGTGAGGCCGAGAGGCAATCAATATTCCTATTTTCTAATTCTAAAGGTGAAGCTTAATTTGTGTTTAAATATTCATTTCGAATAGGGATATTGTTTTGGGTATTTAAATACAATTTCTTGTGAGGCACTCGAGAGAGGTTGCGAGATGACATTAGAGCCTTGATTAATGAATTGAACGAAATTGATTAGCGATTACATAATAGGATGAGCGTAGGAATAATAAAGCGAAATCAAGTCCCTAGACCATTTGTGTATAGATACTTTATTTTTATTTTCTTATATTTATTTTGTTTTAGTTCTTAATCATCATCTTATTTTGTTGCCTAGATAAAGTTAAGTTACAATAATCGCGGTATTTAACGGCAATTCTAAACCCAATCCCTGTGGAGACGATACTCACTCACCCTATACTCAAAACTTGACACCGTACGCTTTCAGAAATTTATTATACAAAAATATTACGCATCAGAAGCTCTCTATGGTCGACCTTGTAGATGTTTGTTGGTTGGAACCAAAAGATCGACTTACCACTGGACCATAAGTGATTCGAGAGAATAACGAGAAGATAACTCTTATCCGGGAACGATTGTTAATGGCTCAAAGTTGTTAAAAGAGCTATGCTGACAGAAGGCGTAGACCTTTGGAACTCCAAGAAGGCAACTTCATTTTATTGAAGATTTCCCCACACAAAGGAGTTGTTCATTTTAGTGTAAAGGGAAAACTTGCGCCAAGGTACGTTGGACCATTCCCGATCGTGCAATGAGTTGGTATAGTAGTGTATCATCTGGCTTTACCACCTGAGCTATCTCACATGCACGATGTGTTCCATGTCTCCATGCTTCGTAAATGTCAACCTGATCCGGAAGCCGTGGTGTAATGGAATGACGTTCTGATACAGTATGACGCAACATACGAGGAAGCACCACTTCAGATTCTTAATCGGAAGATGAAGAGTTTGCGTCATTGTGAGACTACATTAGTGAAAGTTTTATGGCAGCACCATAGAGTTGAGGAAGTGACATGGGAGCTTGAAATGATGATGCAGGAGCAGTACCTGCATCTGTTTTTACTTTGAGGTAAGTCCTAATTTTGAGGACAAAATTCTTTAAGGGGGGTGGAGTTGTAACACCACGAGAAATTAAACGAGACTAATTAAGGTAATTAAGATTTATTAGTGTGCCTAATCTGGTTTAATTAACTAATAAATGTTTCTGACTTGTAAATTTAAATATTTCCAAGGGATTTAAATATTTCTAATATTTACATTTTCACCCCAGAAGTATGTGTAGACACATTTACTAGACTGTCTTTTTAAATATTTTGGCACCTGTTTTTCTTTCCCTTTTCTTTTCTTTTCCTTTTCCTTTTTCTTTCTTTTTCCTTCTCCTTCCCGTGCACTTCTCTCTCTCTCTCTCTCTCTCTCTCTCTCTCTCTCTCTCTCTCTCTCGTTTCATTCGTTCCTCTCTATCTCCCGTTCAAATTTTCACCAAATTAACCGGATTTTGAACCAAAGGAGAATTTCAAGAAGTTTTCAATGTCAAGAGAAGGATTTGAGGTAAGATTTCTGAAAAACCTCTCTTGAATCTTGAATTTTCGGATTAAAAATCTTATTTTTAGTTCGAAATGGATTTTGATGGTTTTTGAGTAAAATCATGGTAGAAATTGGGGATCTTTGGTTCTTTGGACTTGATTTAGTAACTAAAACCTGGATTTGGTTGTTTCCCCTTGAAATATTTCAAATTTGAACTCAAAATTGCAGGTTTTGTGATGATTCTCTTCGGATCGGCCGTGTTGGCCATCCTGCACTGATGCCACTGGTCTACCTATGTGGTCGACCAGATTGCACTCCACCAGGTCGACTTATGCAGTCGACCGGATTGCACACCACCAGTCGACCGCTGGTGTTAAACATCTCTGTCACCGGTTGACCGGTGTACACGGGGGTTGACCTTGTTTTACTTGAAAACCCTGTTTTGACCCAAATTTTAAAAGAGAACCAAAATTAGCTTCATTTAGGGATCTAAAGTGAATGGATTAGCATCTTTAATCCATGTTTTAAGATTAAAACCCTTGGAATGATGATTTGAAACATGAAATGATTTATCAAACCGGTAATTAAATTAAGGCACACTAATAGGAAATCGACGTGTATAATTGAGATTCAATTGCTTTAGGAATAAAAATTGAATCCCAAAGTGTTGTTTTGTATCAATGCTAGCTGAGGAGTCGAATTGAAGGCTTTGAGGAAGTGAAAGGCAGAATAGTGCAATGCTAGCCACAAGTTTGGTGCTTACGAGGTAGGATTTCTTACCCCTTTCTTTGATAGCCTGATGTTAAAAGAGTTTTGGCATTGCAAATGTTATAAAGAAAGGGCATGGTTGCTAAAGAAAAGTATTTTAACACCATAGGTTGATTTTAGCTATTGGAATTATAATGAATGATTTCAGAGAGTTTAATGAATGATTTCTTAAGATAAGAGATCTTCTGAATCAGTAAACTGGCTGATGGCCTAGATAGGATATGGAGAGTGTATCCTTGGGGGCAGAACCGGAAACCCGGTCTGGGGGTGATAACGCTTGTGCTTGTGGTTGTGTAAGTAATTTATCTTAGTATAAATTACTTGCTGATGCCTGTAATACGGAGATTTTCAATTATATTTCTTTTGAGAAAAAGGATGTGAGGTTCTAGATGTTGTGTTGGAACTGAATGTCTTACTCACTTATTCATTTATTTATTTACTTGCTTATTCATTTATTTACTTGTTTATCAAAGTTATTTCAAAATACATCCTACTGGGCCTTTCGCTCACATTTTCTTTATTGTTTTATAAATATTAAACGCCTCCCATGTGACTCTAGGAGCAGTGCAGAGTAATTGAGTTAGTTGCTACCGTCCAATTAAGAGAGGATTGTGATCATCATCTTTGTATATAAATGTAAGAATTTATAAATTCTGTAAACTTTGAACTATGGATTTCTAGACTGTGGCTGATGTCTATAATGTTATTTACGTGTTCATGTATGTACAATACTGCATATCCTATGGGTGAAGCCCTGAATGATGTTAGAGGCTCAAGTTTTAACCTTTTGTAATCAGAGAGTGGGGTAGATCCCGTAACTTTCTTGTCGTTTATTTTCAGCTAAATAGTGGAGCTCGTTTGGAGATTTCTTTAATATTTTATTTTTAATTTTGATTATTATGATTATAAATGTTTAATTACTTTCTTAATTGTGTTTAACTCCTAAATGAGCCTCCACGTCACTAACCCCGGCTTCGGGGCGTGACATCAATAATAAACAAAAATAAATGAACCTGTTCATGATCAAATTGATATTTTTTTAGAAGTATCAATTTTTGTATGAAATGATTTGGACCTTGATGAAATTAATATTTTTTAGAAGTATGAAGTTTTTTATGAAATGATTTGGACTTTGAATGTACCTTCTTGTAAGAAATGATGGGAAAGAGTATTTACTCATTTTTTTATAACTTAAATACTAATATCTTAACTTTTTTCATCAATTATTTAAAGGAATATTAGCTAAGGGATTTAATTTGAGACATTAAAAGAGTTCAAGGTTTAAGTTGGTGCAATTTATAGTTGAGGGACTAGTTATAGAAAGAGAAAAAAGTTCAGGGACCTTTGATAAATTTAATTCTTAAATATATGTGCTTTTTTGTAATCCTTGAATGAGACTAATTTTATAAAGTAATAAACATTTATTTAAAGTTTACTTTGAGGATGACTTTAAAAGGGTGTACATGACTGAAATTTTCACATAAAATAAATAGCAGTATTGCAAATCAATCCTTAAGAGGCGTAACACTGGTCTTCTTGAAAAAGATCGTAAAAGCTATATATGTACGTACATATGATATTTAACAGGAAAGGAATCTAACAAACCAAACGTGTTGCAAGACAATAATAAAATTTTTCTTATTTGTCCCGTCTGTTAATATTATCCATCTCCTTTTATGTGTTTCATCTCATTTATTAACTAGTCTAGCAAGCTAATTATATGTAATTTCCACTTTATGACAAACAAATTAATAAGTTTTTTTTCTTTTCCCTGGTAAACATAGTTCATAACACCCATATCTAAAAAAAGAAAAATTAGTCCACATATAACGGTCTAATCTTTTGTTTATTTTCGCATTCAATGGTTTTTGGAGCTATCTTGTGACTTGTTGAGTCAATTTAGAGATGTCAAATGGGCCGAGCCGTCCATGGACGGCCCGGCCCAGCCCGTAATAGTGTTTGATTCGGCACGGCCCGGTTTGCTACTGTTACGGGTTGTGCCGGCACGGCACATGTAATGGGCTAGGACTGGGTCTCAGCTTCTCAGCCCGCGGCCCAAGCACGGCCTAAGCACGTGGAGGCCCGCGGCACGGCCCTTGTTCGGCCTAGCCCAAGCCCTGATTTAGCCCTCGTTCGGCCCGGCCCAAGCCCGCGAAATGGCCCATGAAATAGCCCATTTCATTTGGTCCAGGGGGCTCTTCGCAGGCCCAACGGGTGGCACGTGATGGGCCTCCCGTTTGGCACGTGATGGGCCAAACGGGTGGCCCGTCATGTGCCGCACGTTGGGCCCGTCAAGGGACCAACGGCAAAAAACCAAAAATTCACCCCAAAATCCCCTATAAATACCCCTTAATTCCACCATAAATCCCACACAACAATTCACTCTCAACTTCTCATCTCACTTTCATTCTATCTCTCAACTTATCTCTTTGATTTTGATTCTAAGCTTTTCTCTCGCATTCATTCATTTTCTAGCTCTTTCATTTACAAAGTTCAATCAAATTCTATCAATTTCTAGAAATGGCCGCTCCAAACTTCCCTGATTTCACTGCTTTTCCTGAGCTTGGTGATGAGGCATTTTATGAGGATGAAATGATGCCTCCCAACCCCACCCTCACTGAACCAGAAAATGCTCCGGTGGATAATGCTTCAGTACATAACGAGGAAGCTGGAGAACGCAGTAGAGGAAAAAGACCGCGAACTTCTCCGGCATGGCAGCATTTCACCGAGGAGCCCCGACCAAATCCAAAAACAGGTGAGATGGAAATTCGTGCGGTATGTAAATATTGTAAAAAGTACTTTTCTAATAAAAAAGGGTGGGGGTACTAGTCATCTGGATAGACATTGGAAAGTATGTCTACCGTTGCACCAAGGTGGGAGTGTGGACTCCCACCAACAAATACTATCACTCACATCACAGGGGTTACAAAATTTTACATACGATGCACAATGTGCTCGTGAGGCACTAGCTAAATTTCTAACTAGTGCCGAATTGCCTCTTTCTTTTGCAGATGATGCCTCGTTCGAAGAATTCATCCAGACAGCCTTTTGCCCACAATTTAAACGGGTAAGTAGAAACACAACTCGTTCTGATTGCATGAAAATTTTTTATGCAATGAGACAATCTCTTTGATAATTTTAAAACTTTTAATGCTACTATCTCTTACACTTCTGATCTGTGGGAAGGGTTCAATAAAACTGGATATTTATGTGTCACAGCGCACTACGTTGATGACGATTGGGTTTTACAAAAAAGAATAATTAGTTTTTATTTATGTCCATACCCTCATAACGCAATAGCTATTTTTAATACAATAATGGAAATTTTTGGGTTTTATGGGATAGAAGATAAAGTTTTAACAATTACTTTTGATAATGCGTCAACTAATACAGCTGTAATTAATCTGTTTAAACGTAGTTTGAAACTAGCATTTGGAGGGGAAATTTTTCATCAACGGTGTGCATGTCACATAATTAATTTAGTAGTTCAGGCAGGCATTGAACATATCTCAGTTAATCTTACAAATATTAGAGAATCATTATCATTCATATCTAGTTCTGGAGCTCGACTCCAAGAATTCAAACAATTTTGCAGGAACAGCCAGATGCGCCCAAGAAAGTTTCCAACTGACGTGAGACATAGGTGGAATTCAACATATTTAATGTTGAAGGCAGCACTCCCGTATTCACAGCTTATCACAACATACGTAAACAGTAAGAACGATCAAATTTTAATTTTCGATCCTGATTGGCAGATTGCTGAGTATTCTTTTAAATTTCTAGAAGTTTTTTATAATGCTACTGAATTACTTTCTGGAGTTGATTATCCTACTACACATTTAGCTTTACATCAAGTATTTAATATTTCAGAAACATTTTCTTATTATAGGGATACAAAACTTTTTGGAAATATAGTTAACTTAATGGAAAATAAATTTAAAAGTTATTGGTCAGGTTGTCCCATGTTATATGCATTGGCAACCATTTTAGATCCTAACTGCGGAGTAGATGGAACTGAATCATTGATGACTGCTATTGCAGAGAATTTAGAAATAGATATGCAACTAAGTATTACTAACGCTAAGAAAATGTTAGAAAAAGTTTTTAGTTTGTATGAAGCAAAATATAGCATAGGTAAAAAAGAACAGGGAACTTCATCGTCAACTACCAGTTCGGAGCCTAAAGGATCGTCGTGGAGTTTCTTGAAGAAGAAAGAGAAAACGTCAGGATCGTCCTCAACACAAGCGTCTACGGAACTAGTCAAATATTTTGAAGCAAATTTTGTAATCGATGACGACAAACTAGACATCTTACAGTGGTGGAAGAGCAAGACCGATCGTTTTCCAACATTGTCCATAATAGCTCGTGACATTCTCACAACTCCAGTGTCAAAGGTAGCATCGGAGTAAGCTTTTAGAGCAAGCAACTGAATTCTTGACGAGAAGAGAAGCAGAATGCGTCCAAAGATCTTGGAGGGACTAATGTACGTTAAAGACTCGGAAGATGCCAGAAGATGAAAACAACAATACACACATGATTCGATGCAAGAATATTTTTCTAACTTAGAAATAACAGAATCTTCTGGAAGCACTTAGGTTTGTAATTTACTATTCCTAACTACTGCACTCATTTTTCCTTCACTAAGGTTTTGTCCCGATCTCCCCACGGATTTTACTTAGCAAGGTTTTTAATGAGACAGTCATTTATGTGTACTCCTATTACGTCAATTCAATAAAATCACATCTTTTGGGTCATATGATATATTTTTTTAAATTAAATTTAAAAAAAAATACAAAGGCCGAGGCCGGCCCGTGAAGGGCCTGGGCCCAGGCCCGGCCCTAGCCCTTATGGAATAGGGCCAAGGGCCTGAACCGGGCCTGAGCTTTTCTTCTCAGGCCCGGCCTAGGCACAGCCCTGCACTGTGCAGGGCCATGCCAGGCACGGCCCAGGCCCGTAATGGGCCTGGGGTCAAGCATGTCGTGCCGGCCCAGCACGGCACGTTTGACAACACTAAGTCAATTTGTCGTAATTCCTCTCTTAGAAAGGTTGAGTACACAAGTCTTAGTCAGAACATTTTCTAGGAAACTGAAGATCAGTATATTGTATTGACATTGAAAAATACATGTAACGTTCGTAATGTTCAGTAGAAAATTTATTCTACCATTTTCCTAATTCACATGAAAAGCAGCTACCGTTATGGTCATAACATACAAGAATATTAAAGAAATATTGTTATTAGTGCATTGCTAGAAATAATAAAAACAAGAACACCAACGGAACCGTAGTCTTTTTAACCAAAAAAAAAAAAGATGTGGAGGAGAGAGAGACCAATATATATTACATGATTATTAACTACTTAAATATGTACTCAATATTCCAAGGGGAGAAAAAAAAAAGAAGGAAGAAGATGTACTCTATACATCTATGATAAGCATTTGTGCGTGTGTGCGAGTGTTTTTTTTTTTTTTTCTTTTTTTTTTTGTAAATAGCCATTTTTGTGGTTATACGTGTTGACGGTGAATTTTCATCAACAAAAACAGGCCGGGTTACCAATAGGTTTCTTGTCGGATTACCGGCTTTAATATAGGTTATATGTAATAGTTTTGTGCCAAAGGTGTTCGACGATCTAAGAGGGAGGAGCAATTTGGAAGAATAATACTTTAAAGTAAAGGAACACAAGAGATTTTATAGTGGTTCACTCTATAAAATCAGAGCTACATCCACTGTGGTTGTATATTCCTTTTGAGGTGATTACAATTTACATCAATTGCTCTCTTGCTCTTTTTGCTCTCTTTTGGACGTGAATCTCTTTTCTGTATAGGGCTTTGCCTCTTTTATATTGGAGCTTCCTTCACTGGGTGGGTTTCCTTTGTAGGTAGAAGCACTCAAGTGCTCTTCCTTTTTAGGCCCAGGAGTAGCCCACTAATCACTTGGGGTACTGTTCACTCAGCCAATTAGTCTCCTATTACGGCTCTGTGCGTACCTGTAACCCTTTTCTGTCCCCCGTGGGGCAGTTTAAGGGTTTGCAATTAATGTCTGCGTTGCAGACATTCCCCATTACTGTACGCAACTTGCCACGTAAGGCTGTCCCCCAAGGAGTATTCCCTTCGTCGCCAATGTTGTTTAGCCCAATTGTCCTTCTTGGCGGTCGATTCTATGACGAGGGATTTTTATGTTGTAAGGTCGACAATACGATCTGTCGACGCCAGATGAAATCGACGCCCTAAGTTGGACTTTTTACTTGGGGTCTTCACAACGGAATGGAAGGGAGTCCCAGACGTCAAGGGTTGTTACTTTGCGAGGAGAAGTTAAGGCCACATGTCATATTGTCATTCTTCCACGTGTCCTCCATATTTTCCCCCACAATAGCTACCCCCCAGGTCGAGGGTTTCTTTTAGACAGCCTCAAGCTTAGGTTCAGTCATTCTTCCATGCTTCGGGTGTGGGAAACCGGTCCCGAGCCTTCGTCCTTAATGATGGTCTGGATGCTTCAGATTTTCTTGAGGAACACAACCGTCACGTCGGTCACTTCTCTATGCTGACGTGAGGCCTTATTTCGAAAGGACGAATGTGAGCCTTTGGATCGCGCCTTGTCGTTTTCCCGCCTTCGTCTGTCATCGTCAGATCTAGGTGGGATTCCCTTGCCATTGGATTCTATGAATTTCATCCGACGGTCAGGGGTCAAGGATTTTCTTCCCCTTAAATACCTTTCTGAACCGAGACCATTTTTCTCAAGCACAAACATATTTCGTTTTTGTTGAACTGCCGTTTGCTCTGCCGGAATTCTTCCCCGTAAACCCCGACTCGCATTCTTTGTGCTGCTTGGCGTGTCGCGAAGCTGTCTTAGTTCTAGACTTTGCCCGGAATCCTTCCTACTGGTAAGCCTTACCACCCTTTGCTTGTATCGCTTCTTTACGGGTTTTCCCTATTAACTCATATGCATGTGTAAATATGCAAAATGTAGAGGTTAGAGAGACTTACTTCGTGACTTTGTGGTTGTCCGCATAGGATAATTCTTTTCCTGACTTTGTGGTTGTCTGTACGCTTCTGGTTCCTGAGTTCTGGTGAACTTGGGCCACCATGAATACTCGCCATTATCATTCTTACATGAATGGTCAACGTTATGTCGAGGCGTTTGAGCAGTCGTCGTTTAGAATGGTCGTCTTTTTCTTCTTCCTCTCGACTTTAGAGTTTTAACTCAGTTCCTTGTCTTTTTAATCACCAGAATAATGGCCCAAAACTCCCCCCGTCGAGAGGATCCCTCTGTCGTCCATCCAGACTCCCCTTCTGTGGTGGAGATTTCATGGTCTTCTTCCTCTTCAAGCGTTGACTCCTTGCTGAGGGAAGTAGAAGACGCCGAGGCCATGTATGGACTAGGCGACGATTTTGGTTGTGAGTTTGGTAGTGTAGAACAAATGTTAGATGAAGTGGTTGACCGAATTCCCTTCACGGGGGGGCAATGTAAGCGGGGTGGCTGCCTCGCTGGTGGATGCCCCCCTGGCTACTACGAGCGGTAACCCAGACAGGCCCTTCTTTACAGCCGATGTTGTGGCGTCGAGGGTCCGGAATAAGGACATTATCCGAGCGATGAAGGAAGGATGCATTGATGGGAGGTGGCTCGAATACCTCCTCCCGGACATGCATTTTAGGACTAGAATGCCTCCGACCGGATACCTCCTTGTCTACACCAGAGCCATCACAGCGGGGATAACCCTTCCGGTTTATCCCTTTGTAAAGGATTACTGCCACTTCTATGGCATTTCCCTTGCCCAATTAGTGCCAAATTTCTGGTACTGCTTCGCCGGCTCCTGGATTTTGTGGAGCCAGTAGTTTGACATGGATCTTTCTCTGGATGAGTTTAGATTTATGTACAGACTATGTCATGTCACCAAGTTTGAGGGGTAGTACTTTTTGAGTGGACATGGGAGATCATAGCCCTGATTTGGCAAGCTAATACTGGGTATTCCCTTGTTGTCACATGGGTTGAAACCCATGTTTTTTATGATACGCGGGGCTTTTAATTTTCATCTCGATGACCGTTTGCCCCGCCGAAGGAAGGTGCAGGCGTCGTTTGGGAACATGGGTGAGATTTTGATTATCTTTCTTTTACCTTACTTTTCTTCTTCCTTCTTTTTTATACGTTGATAGTCTTTTTATCCTCCAGTCGGTCAAGACCAGCCGAAGTTCATTGGAAATAGTTTGGCGAGGATTGAAAATGCCTTCTCGTTCCCGTCTGAGGTTCGCCACATCGACACCTTCCGGACCAAGGCCAATCTTCGAGGCGCTAGGTTAATTCTTGATCTCCCAGACCCTACTAACCTTGACGTTGTCCGTGAATATTTTGCATTTAAGCGACGAAGGTAAACCCCTGATCCTGACACCTTTCTTATACTGGCATTTGTCTATCCAAACGTCGACTATATTTTTATCTCATCATTTCCGTAGATATGGCATCTTTGAGGATCCAACTTCCTGGCAGTCAGCAGTCTGGGCCAAGTTAGCAGCCCCTGCCGAGCCAACAACCCCCGTCTAAGGGAAAGGAGAAAGCTAGTTCTTCTTCTCAAGCGCTGAGAAAAAAGAAGACCACAAAGGGCCCTTCGGTGTTGAAGGTGGATCCTGCGCTGAAAAAGAAGCATAAAGAGAAGACGCCAGTGGCAAAAACTTGGACACCGACGGTCCCCATTCCCGATGTTAATGTTCCTCCGGCGCCGAGGGAACGCGTGCTTATCCTGGGGGCAAAAATCATGGATTCCAATTTCTAAGTCCCGGATATCTCCGACGCCGAGATTGGGGCGATGCTGAAACTTCCCCCTCGCTTCTCCCTTGTCTTCCAGGCTCTATATGAGTATTTTCTTGAGCCGCACTGGATTGCTGCCACTTAATCTTCTTTGGTTGATCGTCAGCGGAAGCATATCTCTTTCCAAATTCACGTAAAACTCGATCGAGCTGCCTTTTATTTTTATTGATTTCAATGTTTGTATTTTTATTTTCTGACCTCCAATTTTTTAGGGCCTAATCCTCACCATTCTCAACCTTCTCGACCTAGTTAAGGTTGAGGAGCGTGATATGGAGATGGACAGTGTAGAGGCCAAGCTTAACTCTCTTCTCGACGATGCTAAGACTCAGTGCACGAATGCCATCTAGGAGAGAGATGTGGCCGTGGCCCAACTGAAAAGTTTGGAAGGTGAACTAGCTAGGCTAACTGCTGCAGTTGCAGACCTTACAAAGCAGGCAGACATATATGAGGCGAAGTTGGCCGAAGCAATTGAAGCGGTGAAGAGATGTTTTGCTGATAAGAAAGCTGAGGGGAAGAAGGAAGCTGAAGCTGAGGTTGTAGCAACATTTGATGCCAAGCATGCAGAGATTATTGAGGAGTTCAAGGCTTCTCCGGAGCTCATCGACATTCGTACCAAGGATTTTCATTCTGCTGGTCAACAAATCATCGATTTGATAAAATAAGAGCATCCTGAGTGGGATTTAAGCTTCCTTTATAATGCTCCTCCTCCTGCTAGTGATGACAACTCTTCCCCGCCTGGTGATGGTGATGACTCGGCGGCTGGCGGCGAGGCCTGGAGATTTTATTTTTTCTTCTTCCTTTTTTTTTTTTTTTTTTTTTTTACTTATTGCTGCTTGTAACTTATATGACATTGGATTCGACCTCTTTTTTATTTCATTTGTGTTTTCTAAAAAGATAGTAGATTTCATACCTTGCTCATTGTTACTATGCATTCGCCTCTCCTTCTTGAAGGAGTCGTTGTTGACTTTACCCCTTGGGGTCGTTTGTTTTTAGAAAATTCCTTAGAATTTTGCTAAGTGTTCACCTCTCCTCCTTGGAGGAGTCGACGTTGATTTCACCCCTTGGGGTTTTTGTCTTAAAAAATTCCTTAGAATCTTGCTAAGTGTTCGCCTCTTCTCCTTGGAGGAGTCGACGCTGATTTCACCCCTTGGGGTTTTTGTCTTAGAAAATTCCTTAGAATCTTGCTAAGTGTTCACCTCTCCTCCTTGGAGGAGTCGACACTGATTTCACCCCTTGGGGTCGTCGTGTCATTTTTTAGCGATCCGTGGACCTCTGCCCCCCATGTCTGTTTAATATACCTTAGTTTTTTAAGCAGACATGTTATTAAGGGGTGAATTCCTTTCCTTCTGAAAACATATCAATTTATTTAAACTGTAAAGAATGTACAATTGGGATGTGTAGGAATTACATACACTCTTGGTAGTACAGCCTTAGCTATTCTGCATTCCATGGGTGTTGAATTCTCTTGCCGTCGAGGCTTTCCAAAATGTAGGTACCAGGATGCAACACTTCCCTTATGCAGTAAGGTCCTTCCCAAGTTGGGCCTAGGGGACTGGTATTTTTGGGTTTTGTGCTCTGCATTACCCTTTTCAATACTAGGTTTCCTGGGACGAACCTTCTTTGTCAAACTTTCTTGTTGTAATATCATGTTGCTCTTTGCTGATAGGCAGCGAGACGTAATTGGGAGTCGAGCCTCTTTTCTTCCAACAAGTCGAGTTCTCCATTCATGCCTTCTGTGTTATCATCGTCGTTGTGGATGACAGTTCTTAGAGGTTGGCATTTCAATTTTTACAGGGAGTACGGCCTCGACGCCATACGCCATGGAGAAGGGTGTTTCACCCATAGTAGTTCGGCTTGTCATTCTGTATGCCCATAAGACCTTGGGGAGTTCCTCGGCCCATTTCCCTTTTAGATCGTTGAGTTTCTTTTTTAGGGTATACTTCAATATTTTATTGACTGCCTCAACTTGCCCATTAGATTGTGGATGGATCAGCACCGAGAAGTCTTTTTGAATGCCCAGGCTGTCGTAGAATCTGCGTGTTGAGGCATTGTCGAACTGTTTCCAGTTGTCGGATACTATTGAGTGGGGAACCCCGAACCTGCACACAATGTTACTCCACATGAAGTTGGTGCAGGCTGCTTCCATGGTTGTAGTCAGAGCCTTTGCCTTTGCCCACTTTGTATAGTAGTCTACTACGACGATGGCAAATTTAAAGCCTCCAAGTGCAAGGTGTAATGGCCCAATTAGGTCAACCCCCCATCTTTGGCACTTATCACAACGTCGAGCGTATTGGAAAGCATCCTTTTTTAGCGTGGGCCAGTAGTATCCTTGCCTCAAAACCTTAAGAGCTAAAGACTGCCCCCCAGTATGATTTTCGCAGACTCCTTCATGGATTTTTTAGAGGACCATCTGGCCTTCGTCATCATCCAGGCACCGCTGTAGAGGTGTTGAATAGCCTCGTCGGTAAAGCAAACCGTCGTACAATAAGTATCTGGCAGCTCTATACCTGATCCGTCTGGCTTCATCTTTATTGTTTGGCAATTGTGCATCCATTAGGTATTGGATGAGTGGCGTCATCCAATTTTCACCTGTTTGGATTATTAGTGCCTTATTTATTTCCTCAATGGTCGGCCGTTCCAATTCTTCAATAGGAACGACCCCTAGTGCGTCGAAATCTTTTGAAGATGCTAGCTTTGCTAGAGCATCGGCGTTTGTGTTTTCGGCTCGTGTTATCTAAAGTATCTCATAGTTTTTAAACTTGACGAGTTATTCCTTCACCTTTCTTAAGTACGCACCCATTTTCTCACCGTGCACTTGGTATTCTTCTTTCACTTGTCCGATGACCAATTGAGAGTCGCTGAAGATGCTGAGCCTCTCGATCTTTAAGTGACAGGCCAATCGCAACCCCGCAATTAGCGCCTCGTATTCCGCCTCATTATTCGATGCCTTCAATTTGAATCGAACCACCGAGGTAATCTTGTGGCCTTCTGGGCTGATCAACAAGACGCCGGCTCCTGACCCGTTATCGTTCAACGCTCCATCCACGTAGAGCTTCCATTATGTATTCTCGACATCTTCTGGCGTGGCGGGAGCCAGTCTATGGGAGAACTCGGCTAGAAAATTGGCTAGCGCTTGGCCCTAGATCGCTGTTCTTGGTACATACTTAATGTCGAACTGGCTTAACTCTACCGACCATTTGAGAAGTCGACCAGAGGTTTCAAGTTTTTGTAGCACCTGTCTCAACGGGTGGTTTGTGAGAACCCGTATTTTGTGAGATTGGAAATATTACCGAAGCTTCCTTGAAGCTACCATCAGGGCAAGGGCCAAGCGTTCCATTTCGATATATCTTGACTCAGCGTTGAGGAGTCTTTTGCTCACATAGTAAATTGGCAACTGTACCCTTTCTTCTTCTCTTATTAGCACGGAGCTTACGGCGTGTTGGGACACGGAGAGGTATAGGCTAAGCTCCTCATCGGGGTTGGGCTTTGACAGGATTGAGGGCTTGCCCAAATGCTCCTTCAATTTCTGGAAGGCCTCTTCACATTGCGGTGTCCACTCAAAACGCCTACTCCCTTTCAAAGCATCGAAGAAGGGGACGCACTTGTCTATCGCTTTTGATATAAATCTGTTTAGGGCGGCGACGCATCCTGTCAACCTTTGCACCTCTTTTGGTTTAGTTGGAGACCGCATATCCTACAGGGCTTTAATCTTTTCAGGGTTAGCTTCTAACCCCCGGTTGCTGACCATGAAACCAAGGAATTTCCTTGACCCAACTCCAAAGGCGCATTTTTAGGGATTTAGTTTCATGTGGTATTTTCTTAATACACCAAACATTTCACCCAGATGGTCGATGTGTTGGTTGGCCCTGGCACTTTTCACAAGCATATCATCGACGTAGACCTCCATTGATTTGCCAAGCTGTCGAGCGAACATCTTATTCACGAGCCTTTGGTAGGTAGCCCCTACATTCTTTATGCCAAAAGGCATTACCTTGTAGCAGTAGAGGCCCCTGTCGGTTATGAAGGATGTGTGCTCCTCGTCGGCTGGATGCATGGGGATCTGGTTGTACCCGGAGTAAGCATCCATAAAACTCAGCATTTCATGTCCTGCTGTGGCGTCGACCATCTGGTCTACTCGAGGGAGTGGAAAGTCATCCTTCGGGTAGGCTTTGTTGAGATCGCTAAAGTCGACGCATGTTCTC
This sequence comes from Morus notabilis, assembly GCF_000414095.1. Lineage (NCBI taxonomy): Eukaryota > Viridiplantae > Streptophyta > Magnoliopsida > Rosales > Moraceae > Morus > Morus notabilis. Next base: position 194,610 of record NW_010367325.1, on the reverse strand, counting down.
CAGCTTCCATTAGGCTTGACAACCAAAACAGGGTTCGAGACCCAATGCGGGTAATGGGTCTCCCTGATGAACCCATTGTTGATCAACTTGTTGACCTCCTCTTTTAGCGCCTCATACCTAATGACAGGTATTTCTACCAACAAATCAAGTACTTTCAAGCATGAATATTTGTAAGTCTTTAAGCATTTTTGTTAGTTTAATGCCTTTTTGTATGCTTTTTATAGGAATTATAAATAAATGCGAACTTGGATGATTTTACATGAAGAAAAGAAGAATATTTGCCCAACTTGTGAATCAATGCCAAGAGGAGGCGAAAGAAGACTTTAAGGCACAAAAGAGGAGGCTTTGGAATGCAAGAAAGTGGGCTACAGTGCGCAAAGGAAAGCGAAGTCAGAATGGGACGCGCGCCCGCGCCCGAGCCCGCTGCGCGCTCGCACGTGCCCTACATCCAGGCGCGCGGCCGCTAGCGCGCCCACACCCGGGTGCACCCCCAGAGCAGGAACACGCGTTGTAGCGCGCCCAGATGGCAGCCCCGCGTGCTGCAATGCGCCCCAGCTTGCAACAGCAGGATCCTCTTCCAAAAACGCGCACCGCAGCGCATTTTCATGCAGGCTGCAGCGCGCGTATGAAGCCCTAGCTCCAAAACTGAGTAGTATAAAAGGAAAGAGATGCCATTTGAGAAAGGGAGCCCGAAAATCTGAAGAAAACATCAAAAGGAGGCCGAAATCCTTCATCTTGGAGGTCCTTGGAAGCTCTTCAATGGATATTGGGTTTTATCTTCTTTCATCTATTTTTCCATGTTGAGCTGGACATTAAATCTAGGACTTGATGTAGTTTTATTTGAACTATGTTTTGAATATTTTGTTGATTGTTAATTTAATTTCGTTTTCAATTCATTTATGTATGGGCTTTTATTGATGTTGTTTTATCTAAGGCGCTTCCTGATTCGTTAATGATGGAACGTTATAATTCTAAAAAGAAGAATGCATATGCTCTTTATTCTTGAAGTAAGAAGGGATTTAAGTCTTGAAATTGTCATTTCAAACATGTTTGGTTGTTGATTCTAAGAGATCATACGCTTTTTCCCCTTGTTTGGATTTTCTCCATTGGATTTTGCATGTGCGGATTCTAATAATAAGCATCTTTTGATTATTTTGAGTGGAAGAATATATTGATCTATCTCAGAAGTTTCAACTAGTTAATTAAGCATCTTGACCCTAGTTATTTTGTGTTTCCCTAGAGCTAGATTTTCTCCTTTTTTTATATATAATTTTTTTAATTGAGAAAATTATAGAATTTACCATTGAGTGTATAGTTCTAGATTTTTATTTCTCATTCATTATTAATACTCTTTTACTAATATAGTTATTTGATTAAAAAGATTATTAATCAAGAATAATGAATAGAAATCTTGACTTATGCATTTTTAAGAGGTATTTATCTTTTTTTGTTTGCTCTGTTATTATAATGATGTTAGACTAAATTTTATTTCTTAGTCTGAAATGTGATAATTTATTTAGCATTTAATTATGAAGTCGATTGATGATGTTAGGATGCTTGATAAAGATTGGGTGCGTGATAACAGGTGAGCAAGATTAGAATTTAGTTTTGTTGTTTGTGTTAGTCATTGTAGTCATAGAAATCTTAGTGTTGACCTTTTTATTTATAGACTTACTGCGGAGTATATGCAAAGCGCTCAGAAATTTGTAAAAACAGTTGAAAAGAATTTTGGTTATCCGGAGAAGCTGTTGTGCCCTTGCAAAGAATGTCGAAACTTAAGTCATCAACGTGGTAACATTGTTTATGAACACTTGGTAATCAATGGTATGGATCCAACATACACTACTTGGTTTCATCATGGGGAAGAAGTAAACACAAATGAAGAGTTGGAAAACGTTGACAAGAATGACATATATGAGTTATACAAGGCTGCCTATGGCGATGAGAATGATTATATAGAACAATCGCAAGAACATAGGTTAGAGGAGTTAAATGAAAAAATGAATGATTGGTTAGAACCATTATATCCCGGTTGTTCAAAATACAACAAGTTGTCTGCCGTTGTTGCCTTATTCAAACATAAGACCATGAATGGATGGTCTGATTGTAGTTTTGACGGATTGCTAGAGTTATTGCATGACATGTTACCTGAACCTAATGTGTTGATAAGGTCGACGTATAAAGTACGAAAGTTTATGAGAGAATTTCATCTAGGGTATGAAAAGATTCATGCTTGCCCTAACGATTGTTGTTTGTTTAGAAAGGATAAGGCAGATCTTGATAAATGTCCAAGGTGTCATGCTTCAAGGTGGAAGGTTGACAAACATACCAAAAAAGCTAAAGTTGGTGTTCCTGCTAAAGTCTTGAGATATCTTCCGATAATTCCTAGGTTCAAGGCGATGTTCAAGAGTGAAAAGATGGCTCATCATCTAAGGTGGCATTCCAATAATAAAAGGGGTGATGGAAAGATGCATCACCCGGTTGACTCTCCAGCATGGCAACTAGTGAATGAAAAGTGGCCTACGTTTGCAAATGAAGCACGCAATCTTAGACTTGGATTGTCCACAGATGGATTCAATCCGTTTGGTAATTTAAGCTCAACTTATAGTTGTTGGCCAGTGATGCTTGTGATATACAACTTGCCACCATTTTTGTGCATGAAAAAAGAAAACATCATGCTAACATTATTAATCCCAGGGTCTAAACAACCTGGCAATGATATTGACATTTACCTACAACCTCTCATAGAAGATTTACAAGAGTTGTGGAACAATGGAGTCAGTGTTTTTGATTCATTTGACAAGGAGGTTTTCAATTTAAGGGCAATTTTAATGTGGACAATAAATGATTTTCCAGCCTATGGAAATCTTAGTGGTTGCTATACAAAAGGTAGATTAGCGTGTCCTTTATGTGTTGACAATACTCGAGCAATGTGGTTGCCCTTTAGTAGGAAGTTTGTATTCATGGGTCATAGGAGATTTCTATCACCAAGTCATCCCTTCCGAACGAAAAAGTGTTGGTTCGATGGAAATGTAGAAAAAGAAAGTAAACCAAGAATAATGACCGGTAGAAGAATGTATGAACAACTTAAGGACTTTGTGAATGATTGGGGGAAAGTTAATATGGATATTTTTGAGAATGAAGTTATGAAAGGGCATGGGAGAGGAGGTAAAAAAGTTGTTAAGAAAGTCCATCCTAAACGCAAGAGAGTCGAGGTGAAGGATGTGGATATGGAGAAGCAACAACTATGGAAGAAAAGATCACTTTTTTTTTACCTACCTTATTGGCAGGTAATTACTACTTACCTAATAGCCTCCTTCTGACTTTTGAAGCTAATTATTGATGGATGTAATAATGTGTGATTTGATTGAAGTTACCTTTTACAGGATTTGGCTTTGCGACACAACTTGGATGTGATGCACATAGAGAAAAATGTGTGCGAAAGCATTTTAAATACGTTGTTGCATGTAAATAAAAAAATCTAAAGATGGTCTTAATTCACGAAAGGATTTACAACACATGGGAATTAGGCCTGACTTGCACCCCCAAGAGCGAGGGAAAAGAACATATCTGCCACCAGCTCCACATACACTGTCGAAAGCAGAAAAGCTCACCTTCTGCAGAAGATTATATAATTTAAAGGTCCCCGATGGGTTTAGTTCTAACATTGGAAAGTGTGTTTCAGTGGACGACTGCAAAATCATGGGCTTGAAGTCTCATGATTGCCATGTACTCATGCAACAGTTACTACCAGTAGCCTTGAGAGGGTTGTTGCCAAAAGCTCCCAGAAATGCGCTACTTAGTTTGTGTCTTTTCTTTAATAGGCTATGCCAGCGTGTCATCGATGGAGAAAAGATGATAGAACTTGAAGAAGAAGTTGTAGAAACGTTATGCTTGTTGGAGAGATTTTTCCCACCATCATTCTTTGATATAATGGTACATTTAGTGATTCATTTGGGAAGGGAAGCTAGACTCTGTGGACCTGTTCAATTTCGTTGGATGTATCCTTTTGAAAGGTAATTCCACCACTTGGTAGATTGATATAATGTATGTGAACTTGTTATATTGAGTTTATTACAATTTCGTTACTACACTAAGATTGCTTATTGATATGTACTGACGTAGGTACATGATGACTCTTAAGGGATACGTTCGGAATCGTGCTCGACCGGAAGGTTGTATTGTAGAGTGTTATCTTGCAGATGAGTGCATGGCATTTTGCAACGATTTCATAAAGCAAAAAGTTGATATTTATCACCGTGGATGTCGAAATGAAGAATTTTCTAATGACATAATTCTTGAAGGGCGTCCACTTTCGGTTGGCAATCCATACATGTTCAGTAATGAGATGTTAGAAATAGCTCACCGATATGTGTTATTTAACTCAGCGGTTGTTGAACCGTACGTGAAGTAAGTGTTCTTAATTAAATGTTCTATGTCGTGATATCTTATTGTACGTCTTATTGCTAATGGACCATTTTTTGTTTAAAATAGGATGCATTTAGAGTATCTAAAACAATCAAGTAAATCTCTTGAAAAAAATGAAAGTTTGCTCTGGAAGAAGCACGGAGACACATTTGCTAGTTGGTTAAAAGATAAGGTATTATATTAAACTCACCTATGTTAGATTTACATATTATAGGGCCGGATGAATTTAGTAATTATTTTGGTTTACCTTTTACAGATTCCCATGGATTGTAATAAATCTAACATTTTGAAGTGCCTCGCTTATGGTCCGAGAAACCATGCCATGTCATACACTGGTTACACAATCAATGGGAAACGGTTCCACATTAAGGATGTTGACATGGCCACCCAAAACTACGGGGTTTCCTTGGAAGCCACAACTATGTGCAGATCAAGTGCAAAAGACCAATCACAAGTGGTTGATGTAGTTGCTTTTTATGGGGTGTTGAGAGAGATAATCTTAATAGATTATTATGAGTTCCAACTGCCACTTTTTAAGTGTGATTGGGCTAGTGTTAATAGAGGTATTAGGGATGAAGATAGGTTTACACTTGTTAATTTACACCATGGTCAACATGATTTCAGAAAAGATCCTTTTATCTTAGCCTCACAAGCGAAGCTTGTCTTTTATCCTAGAGATACCGATGATTCAGATTGGTATGTTGTGATAAACGCACCAACAAGAGGTTTCTACGGCTTGGAATTATGTGATTCGAATGAAGACACTTCGGTGCCTTTCATTCCTATAACTGGTCAAGTGAATGAGGACAATGAAAATGATGACATTTCCTACGTGAGAGGAGATTGTGAAGGGATATTAGTTTGAATTTTGTTTAGTGCCTTTTTGTATGTGCTTATACCTTTGTCTTTAATGAAAATTAATTTGACTCACTTGTGTACATCTCTTGGGCTTCAATGTTGTGACGTTACATAGTCTACTTTCCTTTAGTCAATATTAATACTGTAGGCTAAGGTACATCTCTTTCTTCAATAATAATCCTTGCTCTTTTAGTTATAAAACAAGTAATTCCAATGTTGCTATGCTTACGCTTTTGTGTTTTATTGCAGGAAGTCATAAGAATGTCTACTAGTAGGAAGAGGCAGTTATGCAAGAAAGGATTTGGAATGGAAGAAACATTCATCCAACCTGGAAGATTGAAGGCAATTCTGGAAGGGATTCGAAAGGGTGCTGGTGTTGATGCAGGTGCACCGTCAAAGGGCAAGCATCCAAGATTAGACTCACCAGCAAGGAATACTAGAAGTGTTGCTCGAAAGCTGCTTATTAGAGAAGCTTCTCCGCATTTTGAAGAAACACACATAAGTGACCCAGTTGATAGGAATGAAGCATTCCAATCACCAATAATCTCACCCACTGCACCTTCTAGGAGGTCTCTTAGACGACAAGGAGTTGAAGCTACTCTTCCGTTGTTGCCAAGTGAAGGTGCACACCTAGGTGAGTCGGTTGATAGGAATGAAGCATTCCAATCACCAATAACCTCACCCACTGCACCTTCTAGGAGGTCTCTTAGA